>NC_052508.1:0-59733 GCF_014356525.2 Nilaparvata lugens
AACATACCTACCAAATTTGAACGTTTTTGGCTTGGTAGATTTTTAGTTATGCGAGTGAGTGAGTGAGTGAGTCAGTCAGTCAGTCAGTCAGTCATTCAGTCAGTGAGTGAGTGCCATTTCGCATTTATATATATAGATTATGTATATAGCCCAGTCAATAAAGTTTTTTTCGATCCGAAAATTTAATAACAGCTGAATCTCTTACCATCGATAGAACCCTCCCAGAGGGTCATTCTCTCGAAGTCGAAAGTCCCAAGAAATCCCCCTGGAGCTTTCCCCCTAGCCACCCTTAAAGTTGAAAAATGCAGTTAATCACGGAAAATCAATTATCTCTGTGACCATCGATCGAAAAGAGTTCTATTATATGTCATTCGATTCGTTACATTATGGACTACAATATCAGTTGTATTCATTTTTTCAATCAAACTTACAGTTTTCTTAAAAAAATAATATATTTGGTTACAATTGAATTATTTTAGATTGAATATGAAACAAGCTCCTTAGCATGTAAGAGTGTATTGTATTAATTCCAACTGTAGCTACTGCTGACTCATTGTGCCTTATATGGTGCTACCGGCCAAAAGAAAATTCGTAGACTGCTTTAGGAAAATTATTTTGCAATCAATGGAATAACTAACTAATCTGAATTTATCGCATGATTTTGCATAGTCGCTGAATGAGCAGTATTGGATAACTATGAACTAATTCTACCTCAATGAAACTCCTTCATTGAATCAGACATTGTAGCTTGACTATTTAATTAGAAAATTTTATTGTTGGAATTCAAGATTTTGGCAATGCTCTGCTTAGCCAGCAGTCCATAATTACAAATTGTATTCCTAAAAGCTTGTCACAATGCACTTTTGTGCAGTCCCATGTCACATTCTGTGGTCACTGACTCTTGTTCCAGATTTTTCCAATATCGTACGATATCGTACCATTTTGGCAATTTCTGTTGAGTGGGGGGTTAGCCGTTGGTCGGCGATGACGACAAATACGAGGTTTCTTGATTGATTCGGAAACCCTAACCGATGATTCTAATTCCAAAACCGTCACCTGGAGAAGACCAAGAAGCAGCGACCACGGGAGGATGGAGTGGACAACTGTGAGGGTGTACATTGTGGCTGGTGAGTCCCTAATTCATTATTAAGCTTGAGCCACCCATTTTTTCATTTTGACCAGTCCAGTTTAATCATAGCAATTTCCTCTTTCAAATTTTTTCAAGTTTTAAAAGCCCTATTGGAGGAGGCCTTCTGCCTACTCGAAACCCTGAGACACAGAGATTAAGTAACTGATTAATAGTCAAGCGTATTCAATGGTAGCACATCGTTAATATAACCATAGATAACTAAGTTCATTTATAATTTATTATTCTTTTGGATTTGAGTATTTGAATATTTGTAACTGATGCTTAATAGTCTTTCCATCCATCCTCCTCAAGGTTGTCCTGTTTAAAATCATAATCACCTTCTCTTTTGCATTGTTGTGAGAGGAGTAACGTTTTATTTGTATTTTCTATATTTTCGACACTAAATTTGTTCTTATTTGCCTCCAGCGAAGGCCTAGGCTGTCTTCCAGAGAGCTGTTAAAGTAACTAGTGAGGTCAAGAAATACCTCATCTCTAGATAAAGTTTTTCGGTGAAAGTCGGTATTGTTTTCAATGCTTTTGAGCTAGATATAATTTCAATGTCTTAAGAAATGAGAAATTTATTGGAAATCCATCTCCTGACAGTTAACAAGCTAATTTATTTTTTTCATTTTTTGTGTGGTTCATGACATCCTAAATCATAGGTTAATTTATTTATTTTTCATTTTGTGTAGTTAATGACGTTTTGAATTAATGGTTGATTTTTTTTCCATTTTGTGTGGTTAATGACGTCCTAAATTATAGGTTTATTTATTTTCCCATTTTGCGTAGTTAATGATGTTCTAAATTAATAGTATATTTATTTTTCCATTTTGTGATGTTAATGACGCTCTAATTTATAAGTAACTTTTTTCCTTTTGTGTAGTTGATGACATTCTAAATCATAAGCTAATTCATTAGTTGGATTTTGTAAAGTCTCACCTTTGATATTGATTCAATTAGGGACTTGGTGTGTAGTTCCTTGTCAAGCAAAGAGCGCGGATTGATAAATGAATAGACATTATCTTCATTATCATTAAATTGAATTATTAATAATCAAAACAAACTTCAATTTTGATAATTCCGATTCTCCCTGAGAAGATCGTTGTCACAGTATATTTACTACTTTGAACTTAATCAAGTATTATTATTGATATGATATTATATATTATTGATCCAATTCGCCCTTTGGGGAGAGAGCACTCAGGAAGGGCTACTAGTTTAACCTTCTGTTGTTCATACTAATATCATCTTATTTGATGCGTGTATTAGATTTATTCTGCTTTCTGATCCCACGAAATTCATAGTTATGATTGACCAATCCTTATTAATTCGAGCTACTAGTTCTACTACATAAAATTTATCTAGTATTTATTACATAAACTTCTAGTTTAACCTACTGTGGTTTAAACTAATATCATATCATAATTAGATTTATTTTTCTTTCTAAACGTGCCAAAATTTATAGTTCTTATTGACCAATATTGATTGATCTATTTGTGTCAGATTGAATTATTGAGCTGAAATTGTTACCTATTATTGTTGGAAAGCCACTCGCCAACCATTTTACAATTTTCGAGACCGTTGATATGTCCTATACTGCACGGCCAATGACCCGAGATTGATCTTAGTATTTTCTGTTTAGATTTGAGAATATTTTTATTTTGAGTTTATTGTGTTGCTACTTGTTCCTCTTTAAATTATGTGGAATAAAATCTTTGATACTATTTTTGCCATAATATGTGTTTAGATTTAAGAATATTTTCTTATTTTGAGTTTGTCGTGTTGCCACTTGATCCTCTTTGAATTTTGTGGAATGAATCTGTTAATACTGTTGTTGCCATATTTTATTGTGTTGAGATTTAGGAATACTTTTATTTTCATTTTGTCGGGTTGTCACTTGTTCTTATTTGATTCTGTGGAATAAATCGGTGTTAGAATCTTCTTGTCGTCCTCACTGTATTCAACCAGCGTCCTGCACAGTCCAACCCCACCAGAAGAGAATAGAATTCTGGGAGTCATCGACCCCAGCTGATTACATATGTAAAAATTTAGGGGGTTTGCGCTTTGATTTTTTGTTTTCTTCGATTGACTTTGAAGCAAGTAATTTAAGCCGTCAATGGGCCTTTACGACTGTCATACTTCAGCCAGGACCGACAGTTTAACGTGCCCATCCGATAACACGGGAGTGATCTGGTTAAAAAACTTTTGGTTATGATTGAACACGGGATCTCTGTGCTGCTACGCAAGCACTCTATCCACTGGACCATGGATCACTCCTGCTTTTTCAATGAATGTCCCTGTTAAATAATTGTCCACTAAATAGTCATACAATTTAGAAATGCAGTTAATGAAGGAAGAAGAGGAGTAAATTACGACAATTTAGCCTCCAAACTATTTACATTGAAATATTGTCCGTGTCCGTTTGAAGACTTCATTAGGTCTTGCAGAAAGCAGAAACATTGTCGGCAAGTCAATCGATTGGATCAAATATCGATTATTTCGTTTCGATAATCCATGTGGTTGAGGAGCTACTTACGAAGGACCTTATTCAATCATTCATATACGAGTAGTTCCTTCCGCGTCCACTTAGCATGTAGCGCAGCGCTAGTGTCGAATTGTAGGAATAGATTAGACTTCCTACAACGCTACAAGCCTTCTTATGTTGCAAAACCTTACTGCTCCGTATCTTTCAATTCCGTATTTTCTATAATATTTTGATAGGTATTCGCATGCTCCTATAACCTATAGATACACTATGAAGACATTATTATTATTTTGTATCAAAGTGTAGGAACTTCCTCACTTCCTACATGGAGGAATCGCCCTAGGTTGATGGTGGTCCTGGGTGACTGGGTGGATTTTTTTGGTTGGTTTGCGCTGGACTCATGTTTCTTTTGGTGGCTGGATGCAATCTCAAAAACAATATCTGATTTGAATATTACAAATCCCATCAAATCTTGACTGCTAAATTGTGAGGGCCAAAATTGGAAAAAATAGAAAACTGCCCTTACATCCCTCATATATCATTCCATCAAATCTTTATAAGATGAATAGCCTTATTTCAATGTGCTGAGTAAGATTGTTCCTCTTGACTTTTCTATAAAATAACCAATTGAAAAGTTGAGAAAATTGAGGGGGTCCTAGATATCCCCTAAGGTGAAATATGTTATTTTTGATATTTTTTATCCACTCTTTCATTACTTTTGATCATTTTTTTACATATGTCTTTTACATATGTCAACATCATCTCATAGTTCAGTATGACTGCAGATTTTACAAAATTGCCAAAAATCACACAGCCCCCCTCGAGTGCCCCTTGGATTTAATTTTCGGTTTGATGATACACTATCAGCAGCATGGACAGCAGGTTACGTGATTCCAACATTGAAAACTGATGTAAAAAATACATAGACAATCAATTCATGACTGCAAAAATCCTCGAATATGAGCCAAAATCGACAAAAATCAAAAATCGCCCTTGCATCCCCCCCTTCATATTAAAATGGTTGGTTTTCTCAGGAAAACTGCAACCCCATGAGTGGTATGACTGTACAGGGGTGAGTAGCAGCCTCCGCGCTTCGCACTCCCGCTGGGAGACAGGCTTCGCCCGCCCAAGTAGGTAGGGTACAGTAGTTTATGTTGGGTGGGTTAGGTAGAGTAGGTTAGGTAGGGTGGGATAGGTGATTAGGGAGAGTTGGTTAGGTAAGATGGCTAAGGTTATGTGGATTAGGTAGAGTGGATTGAGTGGGCCAGGGTAGGGTAGGGTACAGTAGTTTATGTTGGGTGGGTTAGGAAGAGTAGGTTAGGTAGGGTGGGATAGGTGATTGGGGAGAGTTGGTTAGGTAGGATGTCTAAGGTTATGTGGATTAGGTAGAGTAGATTGAGTAGGTTATCTTGGGTAGGGTAGGTTAGGGTGTCAAGATCGGGTTAAATAGTTTAGGAAGGTTAGTTATCGTAGGGTGGAGGCTTAGGTTGGGTAGTATTTTTTGATAAGGTGGGTTAGGTAGGGAAGATTGAGTAGGTTATATTGGGTAGGGTAGGTTTGGTTGTCAAGATTAGGTTGAATAGTTTAGGTAGATTATTTCAGGTAGGGTGGCTTAGGTTGAGTGAGTTGTGTAGGGTGGGGTGGGTAGAGTAGTTAGAGTAGTTAGAGTAGTTAAAGTAGGCTGCAATAGAGTGGGTTGAATATCATAATTTATGTAGGGTGGCTTAGGTGGGGTAGGTTAAGTAGATTGACTGATAGAGGGTTGAATAGGTAGGTTGGGTAAAGTAGGATAGATAGGGTAGGGTTGGTGGGATTGGTTTGGCCAGGTAGAGTATAGGCTGGGTTCAGCCTATGGGTTCAGCCTGGGTTCCCCCCACACCCCCTGGAACACGGTCGAAATTTTATTGTGAGGATCAAGTAATGTTGAGGCACTGAACAAAAATTTTCTTTGCACTTTGCTGAGAAATAGGCGGTTCAAAAGTTGAAAATATTGGGGGGTGTGGTTGAAAGATGAAATCTGTTATTCTTGCTATTTTTACTCACTTTTTTATCACTTTTGATCATTTTTTGACATATGTCAACATCATCTCACAATTCAGTGTGACTGCAGATTTTTCGAAATGCTAAAATTCACACAGCCCCCCTCGAGTGCCCCCTGGATTTAATTTTCGGTTTGTTGATACAGCAGCATGCACGGCAGGTCATGTGATTCCAACATTGAAAACTGATGTGAAAAATACATAGACCATCAATTCATGACTGCAAAAATCCTGGAATATGAGCCAAAATTGACAAAAATCTAAAAATTGCCCTTGCATCCCCCTCTTTATATGAACATTGTTGATTTTCTCAGGACTGATGTTTTTTTGACTGATGAATTCGATTTTGAGCATAAAAAACCTGTAAGTGTGATCCATAACCAGCACTGCATATGGGGTCCCCCCACGCCCCCCTAGAATTTTGAAATTTGTTATTTGACTGTTTTCCTGTGGGTTATTTTTGGTCCTCTTGCCAATGATATCATTCAAAAGATTATAGGATTCACAGTTTTTGCTGGGAATTTCACACTTTTTTTTCTGAAATTTTTTTTCAAAAAATGAGGGGGCCGGGCCCCTATTGAAAAAATCAATGTTTTGTCTGTGCGAGGCGATGTTTTGGTATCTTCTGAATCGATTGAGCTGGGATTCAAAACTGTAGCTATTCCCCCCCTCAATTTTCCAAAAATTGAGGGGGGCATCATTGACCCACAAAATAAAAATTTTGAAAAATCAATAATTTTCCCAATGCCTGCCAAGACACCTAGAGTCATCCTGATGGAAGTTGGTTTTGTCAGATGCCCCAGTTTGGCTGGAAATTTTTCATCATGCAAAAATCATCGAAAATTAAGCTCCCCCCCGCACCACACCCAATCTGGTCGAAATTTTATTGGGTCACCGTCAACCTGTCTCCCCGACAACTAGTCTCCTCGCTATTTTGATCACAGGCGTCAGTAAATCCCCTGGCAAAATATACCATTGCCGTCAACTAGTCTCCCCGACAGTAAATCCCCTACTAGAACGAAGGAGAATAGTTGTTGGCGACAACTAGTCTCCTCACACGCTCACGAAAACTAGTCTCCCCGACAGAAAATCCCCTGCTTGATAGGTCTATGAGGGGTCTGGTTGTCGTGATCGTATCTGACAACTAGTCTCCCCGACAGCTAGTCTCCCCGACAGCTAATACCCTATTGAACATTGGAACCAGCTTGAAGCTGGCGGGGAAGTAGTACAATCACAGATACTGTTGTACACATTCTATGAATTCGAACAGTGTAGAATTTGACAACATATTTGAGTTTTTAATCAATATTATGGAACGGTTCTACAATATTGACAATGACTCAGTCGAATTTCTATGAATTCGATTATTAGAAGAGAAGCTTGTTGAAGTTGTCACTTCTATCACTGCAAACATAAAATTAAAAAAAAAACCACTGTATAATTCAAAAATAAACTTCCGAATTCAACTGACTTGGAAATGTTCCTTATTGAATTGGCAAGCAGTTTCAGAATGAGTTTGTAAGTCTCGCAAGTGATTCCTGCATTTATGCATGGATTATAATATATATATATATTATATATATATATATATATATATTATATATATATATATATATATATATATATATAGATAGATATATAATCATCGCTTACCTCACCTAATTTTTCAATTACCATTTTATATCACATATTTTTAACTCATATATGAGTTTTAATTCCATATATATTCTCAACATGTATTTCACTCAATTTTCTTTGAGTGAAAATTGTTTTATGATTTGATACAAGCCATATAAAAATGAATTGCACCTTTTCATATAGCTGAAATTTGTGGATGTGTTGTATAATATATATCAGTTTACACCCCGATAAAAACAAAAGCTGAGAACATAAATCCACCGACCTTTCAAGAAGTGGAGAGAGCAATAAATGAAATGAGAAACTACAAAGCGTGTGGAGAAAATCAAGTAAGTGCGGAAATATGGAAGCATGCTAGTGTTTCAACGCGAACCTCTCTACATATGGCACTCACAAAGATCTGGATTACTGAAACACTCCCAGAACAATGGACTGAGCAGTAATCAATCCGCTACACAAAAAGGGGACAAGAGCAACCCAGACAACTATCGAGGAATTTCTCTCCTTGACTGCACCTACAAAATTTTTTCAAAGATCATATATAACAGGATTAAAGTTCAACTGGATGAGGAACTTGGTGAATATCAAGGTGGCTTCAGACCATGGAGAAGCTGTTCAGAACAAATAATCACGCTCAAACTAATCATGGCGTACTACAGAAGACGAAATAAGCCTCTTTCAATTGCATTCATAGATTTTAAAAAAGCATACGACTGCATCCACAGAAGATCAATGTTAAAAATTTTGAGACACTTAGGACTCCATCCAAAACTTATAAAAATGATAGAGCTAACACTGACGAATACAACGTCCAAGATCAAATTCAGAGGGGAACTGTCCAGATCTTTTGTAGTAGAAACAGGTTTGAGGCAAGGAGATGGCCTGTCGCCACTGTTGTTCAATTGTGCCCTGGAATATATAATGAGAGAATGGTATAAGATTAATCCAAAAAATATCAAAGTTGGAACTTCTAGAGATAATATAAATTTGAACTGCTTGGGATTTGCTGATGACCTTGCACTGCTTGCTAACAATATTCAAGAAACAAAGAAACAAATAAATACACTACAGACTATTTCTCAGAAGATTGGCCTTAAAATATCTTTTGAAAAAACAGAACTCATGCTAACTGATCCACCTCTTGCAAAGAAAATCCGTATAGGAGATCAAGAAATAAAGATTGTAGACAGTTTCAAATATCTAGGTGAAATCATAACCTACAATCTCAATGAGAATCGAACGTGGGACAGTAGACTGAATAAGTTGAGAAGAGCACAGTATGCCACAAAGAACACTTACAACAAGAAATCACTATCAATAGCCACAAAATTGAAGCATTACAAGACAGTCACTCAACCGGTTATAACTTACGCAAGTGAAACCATCTTTAAAACTACCAATACCATCGCAATGAACAAATTACTAAAAATCGAAAGAAGAATCATCAGAACCTGTATTAACAAGAACTATCAAGTAGATGGACACTGGAGATTAGCTTCCAACGAAACTGTTTACAAAGAAATTGAACCTGTCACAAGTACAATAAAAAAAAGCGAATATCTTTCTTCGGTCACCTGATTAGAGCTTCGGAGGACAGACTAAGCAGAAGAATTATTGAAAAGTTGTGGAAAAGTAAAACAAATATAAAATGGATTGACGAACTCAAGGAGGATATGAGAGAGTTGAATATAACATTCGAAGATTTGAAGAACAAGTCGGACAACATCAGAATCCTGAAGGACAAACAGACCAGACTGCAGATCAAAGTCAGACACAGAATGGGAAGAGTGATTTCGGACGAGGAAAGGAAATTAATTTCTGAACAAATGAAGAAATATTGGGCTGAGAGAGGACGGAGTAAGGGTGGAAGATACTGACTACAGTGGTCCAATGAAGGCCATAAAATTATAATAATAATAATATATCAGTTTATTACTTGTACATATTAAATATTTAAATCTTATGAATTCGGCTTGAGAAATAAATTGTTAATGAAAGTTATTGTTCGTAATTATTTGTTACCTTGAAAAAATAAATAGTTTCGAGAGCCAAAAAATTGAGACAAACTCATGGAAGATCACATTTTCAAACTGTACAATATGGTCACAGCTAATTTTTTAAAACAAGTCATAACCGTGTAAAGTAGTTTAGAAACGTTGCATGAAAGACCTATTGATATTTGATGAAGTGTCAAACAACAGGATGATAAATTAATGATTTCCTATTTTTAAATGTTTTAATTGAAAAAGTGAGTAATTTTCAGTTGAATTTTGCATTTGAATAAAACATCATGTTCAATAAACGACTCACATCTATTCAAACAGTCGAACAGGTTGTCTGGTACACTATTTCACAGTTTTAATCCTTGCCTGTTATTTCTGAAAGCTTCTATAACTTCTTGATCTGACGCAGGGCCGGATCTACCATTTTTTCTAGGAGTGGGGGGGCAAGGGTTACTTTTGGCGTCCCCCTCATGTTCGACCATCACCGACCGATTTACAATAATGAGAGGGATTATTACTATATTAGTCGTAGGCCTATACGACATTGAAATAAAACTTAGGTTGAATTAGAAGACAGTTTTAATGATAATATAAGTCTTATTCTCATTGTTCATTTTCATTTACATACATAATTGAAAACAATGGTGGAAAAATCAAAGCCCCGACTCTAAAATTAACTTGTTGATGTGAGAATATTTAGAAAATATGAATATTGCTATTAATACTAGGGATTAATTTCCAACGCATTTTTAACAATAGAATAATAAGTGGGTAGATAATCTTAATGAAAAAAAATCTAATCAAAGAATATTCACAAAATGCATAATTTGAGATAATTAGAATATTCAAGGAATGACAGATATGGAGTTCTTGATCATTACAGTACAGTAGCAAAAATCACTCATCACAAAAATCTTCAGTGCTAGCCAATTACTTGAATAAAAAAGTACAGAAGTAAAATTGTTAGAAAATTGTCTGATAAATAACTCAATTGTAAATCATACTTATAATTATTAGCCCAGTCAATGAAGGTCCAAAAAAGCAGTTTCGATCCGAAAATTAAATAAAAGCTGATTTTCCCACCATCGATAGAACCCTCCCAGAGGGTCATTCTCCCAAAAGTCCCAAGAAATCCCCTTGGAGCTTTCCGCCCCAGCCCCCTGAAACATGAAAAATGCAGGTAAACACGGGAAATCAATTATCTCTGTAACCATTGATCGGAAACAGTCTTATTATATGTCATTCGATTCGTTACATTATGGACTACAATATTAGTATATTTATTTTTCCAATAAAATTAACAGTTTTCTTGATAAAATGATATATATGTAAAAATCTAGGGGTTTGTGATTTGATTTTTGTTTTCTTCGATTAACTTCGAAACAAGTAGTTTTACAGGAAAATGAGCCGAATAATTAATGTAGCCACTGTCATTGCAAATCCATTGATGTATATTGTTATGTATTTTCGATCCTATTTGACGCTGTGGAAGGGGAAACGGTCGACGCGTAACGGCGCGGCTGACTCACTTAGCCATAGTAAACAGCAAACTGGTAATCAATTATCTCTGTAACCATTAATCGGAAAAAAGTCTATCATATGTCATTCGATTCGTTACATCATGGACTAGAATATTAGTCTTATTCATTTCCTCAATAAATCAAATAGTTTGCTTGATAAAATAATTTATATGTAAAAATTTAGGGGTTTTTCGATTTGATTTTTGTTTTTTCCGATTAACTTCGAAGCGAATAATCTAAAGAAAATTGGACAAATAATTAATGTAGCCACATTCATTGCGAATCCATTGATGTATATTGTTATTTATCTGCGATTCGATTTGACGCTGTGGAAGGGGAAACAGTCGACGCGGTATGGCGTGTGGCTCACTCTCTTCAACATAGTAAACAGTAAAATACAGCAGTAGTAGGCCTACTGCTTTCTAAGTTGCATCTTATTCACACTATGGCGCTCGAAACAATCAATTTTGTCTATTGTTTTGACATGCGATGAAAGTAATTTTTCACATTTTAATTCTCTAAATTCTCTAAAATCATTTTGTTGTTATATATGTGCTAAATCATGCATTCTATGACAGACAAAGATATTGTTTGCAACCGATAAAATATTCATACTATTACATACCGTAATATAATAGATAAATTTAAAATATGTGTGTATGATCATAATTCTATGCTAAAATTTATCATAAGTTATGAATTCAAAAACTGAGATAAATCATAGATTACAATAGTGTTAACAGTGGCAATTTCCTGAAAAATCATAGTGTGCAGTGTTTGCTGTTTTCTACAGTTAATATTCTACAAGCCAGGTTGATAATATACCTTCAGTTGAGCCAAATATATATGACGGCTGAGGCATAAAAAAATTTATACATTGGGCTTGTTGAGTTGAAACTTTCTATGATTCTATTTGTAAAGTAGCTTATCTTCCGTTCTTACTAGTTGAATCTATATTATTTAGACAGTCCAATATGAAAATTCAGTAGATTCTAAAGATGAAAGCCATGCAAACATACAAATTAAGGAAGAGTAAGCATGCATAAAAGGTAGGAAAATCATGAAAGTGTTTCACATTTAACCACAAAGTACCCTACCGTATAAGATTAATTGAAAGATGATTCATCATCTTCTATTATTTTTGTTAACATATCGATTTTTCACCTCCACTCGCATCTTGTCATTCATTACACAAGGTTGGCAGAAGCTTTCCTTTATGTCGATTAATGTTGATTGAAATTGATTTTGATTAGGGCACCAAAAGAATAGATCTATTGAAATTCAAATGCTATTTGGATGACGTTCACATTCCACTGGTTTTTTTACAATAATTGTTACGTTGAAGAGTGAGGCAATTCAATCCATTTGGAAGTAAAAGGAAATCACAGTGCGATTTGAACAGTGGATAGTAACTTTGAAATTCAGTTGCTCAATTGATTTCGGCTTGATACTATCATTTGTAATTATAGTTGATCAGAAATATGCATTGTATATAATGTTTATATTTCAGTTTGACTAATCTTCTATCACAGTCTCGCTTCCATTCATAAACATGATAATCCTAAATACGTTAATTACTTTAAAATGTAGCTCATCTTACGTCGAACAATGTACAATACAAACAATTTTCATTAGATTAGTCTACTATTATGAAGATCATTGGAATTTCTGCCTGTGAATGAGAAAAAGTCATTTTATGAGCCTTGAAATTCGTACCTAGAAAAAGTTGCATTATTACTAGAAATGTTGTTATTTTTACTATTTATTATAGGTACTGTACATTGATTTTTGTGATTATAGAGATCAACTGCTTTATTCTGAATCAGAATAAGGATAAATAGGGAAATTGTGAGATGGGGATAACATCCATAGTTTCATAGCATCAATTTGAAAGCTCTGATAATAATGATTTGAACGGAACTGCGATTCTGGCTTGGTATTGCCTCTTCATGTTCAGTGAGAATAGAAAGCTTCAGAGTAATTCGTTCTCACTATATGTGATAATATTGGTAGTATTTGGTAACATTTGTTAATATTTGAACCGAATGTGCAACAAATTAATCTACTTTCAGCTTGAACATTATTTTCAACTTATCAGGAGTACAGTATTATCATATAGTATCTCAGGTAGGCCCACCCTTTTATTTTTTTGTTCACGTGATCTGATGATATTAATTCCATTATCAAGTAGTGCTTAAATTATAAAGAGTGATTAAACAAGATAAAACACAAGAAAAGCTATGAAAAGAAATTCTGAATCTTCATTTTTCACAAAATAAGGATAAGATGAAGGAGTCAGACACTTAATATATCATGAAACTTCGTTGAAAAACATCAATATCTGAAACTAGAGTTATCAAATTGTGTTACCTCTGACTCGTATGGAGAAGGCACACTTCAAATTAATATAATAAATTCTATGAGCAAACAACAAAATCCTGATTTTTAAGAGTAATATTTTACTCTTAGTAGGAGTATTGAAAAGTGAAAATCTATATACAGCGCATGTCAAAACAATAGACAAAATTAATTGTTTCGAGCGCCATAGTGTAAATGAGATGCAATGTAGACAGCAGTATTATTCTGTTTACTATGTTACTATGGTGTCAGCCGCGTCGGCTGTTTCCCCTTCCACAGCGTCAACTTGAATCGCAAATACATAACAATATACATCAATAGATTCGCAATGAATGTAGCTACGATAATTTCTCGTCACATTGTTCTTTAACATTATTTGCTTCGAAGTAAATCGGAAAAACAAAAAAATCAAATCGAAAAACCCCTAAATTTTTACATTATATTATTTTATCAAGGAAACTGTTCGATTTATTGAGGCAATGAATAGAACTAATATTGTAGTCCTTAATGTAACGAATCGAATGACATATGATAGATTTTTTTCCGATTAATGGTTACAGAGATAATTGATTTCCAGTTTGCTTTTTACTGTGGCTAAGAGAGTCTGCCGCGCCGTTCCGCGTCGACTGTTTCCCCTTCCACGGCGTCAAATCGAATCGCAAATACATAACAATATACATCAATGGATTTGCAATAAGAGTGGCTACATTAATTATTTGGCTCATTTTTCTTTGAAACTACTTGCTTTGAAGTTAATCGAAGAAAACAAAAAAATCAAATCGCAAACCCCCTAAATTTTTACATATATATTATTTTATCAAGAAAACTGTTGATTTTATTAAGAAAATGAATATATCTAATATTGTAGTCCATAATTTAACGAATCTAATGACATATAATAGAACTGTTTCCGATAAATGGGTACAGAGATAATTCATTTTCCGTGATTACCTGCATTTTTCAACTTTGAGGGGGGCTAGGGGGGGACTCCAAGGGGATTTCTTGGGACTTTTGGGAGAATGACCCTCTGGGAGGGTTCTATCGATGGTAGAAGATTCAGCTTTTATTTAATTTTCGGATCGAAAAAACCTTTATTGACTGGGCTATATACTTTTTGTGTCGTAAGTTTCTCTTGTGCTTACTAAAACACCTTCATGTGTTTTACACCTTCACACCAAACACCTTCATGATCCAGGTAATGCATTAGCATTAAATATTCTCCAGAGGCAGAATCTGCAATTGAAGCTATGAAATCAATCAAGGATTTAAGATTAATTATTGAATGAAGTAAATCGTAAGATATAACAGACTAAGTAAAACAAAAACGTTATGCAGTGAAATGATAAGTCAGTTAATCGAGAAAATATATAGTTACAAGAAAAAAATAGATCCACAAGATAATTTGATTAAGTTCCTACAACCTACACAAACTATTTCAACGAAGAACTTCTAAATAATAAAATCGAGAGTTATAAGTTTCTTGCCCTAACTGTAGAAGATGTACTGGAAGCCGCAAAAGCAACATCTTTCAAATGATTCTAATTTTTCGGGGTTTTTTTTGCTGAGAATGTGTTTATTATTTCATCAAAAGAAAGCAAAGAAGGCCTTTCATGTTGAATATTTATGATGCTTAAATTTGTTAGTCTTTTCTGGGTCATGGTATTTCTTAAATAGGTCTTATAGTAAGTTTCAATTTACTGAAACTTCTCTCTCCAGATGCCACAGAAACTGGAAGTGCTACAAATGTTTTTAGAGCTACACATATGTTTCGATAACCCTCTAACAACTTGCTCTTAAAAAATATTCTGAGCAAAGATGTTGCTGTTGCGGCTTCCAGTTCATCTTCTACAGTTAGGGTATGAAACTTATATTAGAACACTCGTTACTTTCGATTTCATTTAGAAGTTCTTCTTCGTTCAAATAGTTTGCATAGGTTGTAGCCAATTCTGTAGTCTTACTTTTCAAAGTTTTAACGTCTAGTGCTTTAATTTGAGCCTCACACAAAAAAACTGAACTTGTCAGCAATCATTTTCAATGCATCCATCATACCTGTTCGTCAGCACAGTAATAACTCTGTCACAAATTTGAAAAAGTGATCTTCTGAAAATCACTTCTCCCGTACCTTATCTCTTCAAATTTGTACCTTCATCTTCATGTGCGTCTTCTGCCATTTTCTTTTTCTTTCGTTTGCTTGTTTCCTTGTACTCTGCTGCTATGTCCATGTTGCAAGATGAAAAATTTGCCTCAGTAATTGCATCTTAAATAGTTACCTCCCTAGTTGATGATAATAAAGTTGAAAGATCTTGTATGTTTCTTGCAGCATTGTCTACTGTTGTTTTCTCTCATTGCAAAAACTTACTCACTCGATCAATTTTTTTAAGGACTGAATATCAGAAGCATGTAATCACAACAAATTCTGAGCTCTTCATGTTTTAATGAGGAATTTAGCTCTTGTTTCTGGAGATGAAAATGGGTGGCTTCTTCATGGGTGGATTCTTTAAGAGCAGAGAGCACTTTGTCCATGTGTTTATATAATAACTTCCATAGTTTCAATTCTTGCCGACCATCTTGTTTTAATCTCTGATTTTAATAAAAGAGGAACATGCTGTATTAAAACTTCCCACATTGATTTTAACCAATGAATGTAGTTGTAAAGGCTATTTACAATTCCAAAATATATTTGTGCTTCAACACATGCCTCTGCTGAATTAAGCCCAACTTAATTTTTAATGAGTGGGCTGAGCATGGAACAAAGTAGGCTAGTTTATACAGCGGAAGTATATTGCGGCTATAAAAATACTTCTTATTTTGTTCTGTTGGTTTTGCCAAAATATTTTAGTGAAATAAATTTAGAATGTGCACAGAGCTATATCACACTATTGGAACATCAAATTAACAATGTCAGATATAAACGCCTAAAGCAGTTATTATTTTTTTAACCTATATATCTTTATAAGAAAATGCTGACTATAATTTGACGCCCCCTTCAACTCGGCGCCCGGGGCACATGCCCCCGCTGCCCCCCCTGGATGATAATCATCATCATAGTCAGTTCTAAGAATTGAAATGTGTGACAAAAGCAAAAATGAGAAAGTTCAGTCGTTCACCTGCCTGGTCTACGAATGACAAGTCCTTGAAATTCTATTCCAATAACTTGCATTCAATTTCCGACATGTGTTTCAACCTCTATTGACTGCCACCACCCTATCTTCTTCCTACCTGAATTGCCATTATTTTCAGTCTATCGACCTTTCTGCTGAAACTAAACGATTTCTTGAGAATGACCGTCTGCTTCCTATACACACTACATTTTGTATGTTGAAGTGAAGAGAAAACTTGGTTGCTGAGAGGTCTGAAATTCGTTAGAGGTAAATAAGCAGCCAAAACTCTTAAATGGCAAAAGACAAGGTAAAAATTCGTTGTGTAGAGGATTTCGTTAAGTGAATGTTCGTTATAGAGAGGTTCGACTTATTTTGTGAAAAATCACTAGAAGGAAATTATGATTGATGTGGTATTCGGTATCAGTATAGGCCTACCAGACAACCTGTTCGACTGTTATTTGAATAGATGTGAGTCAATTATTGAACATGATGTTTTATTCAAATGCAAAATTCAACTAAAAATTACTCACTTCTTGAATTAAATATTAAAAAATAGGAGAGTTGAGTTATTTTAGTATTTATAGTGAAGTTATTGACAAAATCACAGTATTTTGTGTTCAATCCTATAGTAGTGTGGAAAGTAGTAAAATAAATTTGATGAATGAAGTTGAAAAATATTGCTACTGTACTGATTATGTAATTGATTAAACACTACTAATAGAACAAATCAAGCTTTCTGGAAATAAATTGGTAAGCTGTTTACTTACTTATACGGGTAAAACCTATCTCAAATCAAATCAAAATCCATTTATTGCCAAAGACAAATTACAATTTGTATAGGCCACGTCATGAGAAAATTACATGAATCATTACATATATAATCATACTACATAAAAACAACAATAAATCATCACATCAACGTCTTAAAAATTCTCCACATTGGAGGCAAAATATTCATCATTGGTATAAAAACAGTTTCTTATAAGAAAATCCTTAATTTAAAGTTTATATTCACCCACTAGTAAGCCTCTCATATGTAACGGTAACTGATAATAAAACCCAATTGCACAAGCCCTATAACTAATATGACTAGATTTGTACCGACAATATTCGTTTCTAAGGTTTCTTGTGTTAGGCGAATGAACATCAAAATGACTAGAGAATAAGAGCAAGCTAGTTTTTACAAATAATAAACATTGAAAAATAAAAATACACGGCAAACACATAATTCTCAATCTAACAAACAGAGGTTTGCAGTGCGTAAGAGGAGGAACATTACACATGGTTCTTATTGATCTTTTTTGTAACACAAAAAGTGAATGGGAATCACTACAATTGGCCCATAATATAGCTCCATACAAAAGATGTAAATGCACATAACTATATTTACTAACATTTTTCGAGGCACTATTTCCTTTGATCTTCTTAACATAAAAACACCTCTTGCTAACTTGGGGATAGTGCAGTCAATATGACACTTCCATTTCATATTATTTTGTATATTGATGCCTAGAAATTTGACAGAATGCCCTGAATCCAAGTTATTATAAGATACAGATAAGTTTTGCGTTTTGTTCAAATTCAGAACAAGTTTATTAGCATTACACCAATCAGACATCAGTTCTAATTTTTCATTTAATAAGGTTTCTCTACAGGCATACATCATCTGCATACATGTAACAAGTTGTGCTCTCATCCTCAATATTGCCTGGCAAATCATTCATATAGATAATAAACAGTAATGGTCCTCGAATTGAACCTTGGGGCACTCCATTAATAACAGGCTTGTATCCAGACATATCTTCATTAAAATGCACTGCCTGAAATCTGTTCATTAAATATCACTTTATAAGTGCTACAGATCTACAATTAAAACCAAAACTTCCAAGTTTAGAAAGTAGAATGTCATGAGAGACAGTGTCAAATGCTCTTGACATATCAAATAGTCTTGCGTTCACAGATTTTTTACCTTCCATACCATTAAATATTTCCTGAATGAAAGACATAACTGCCTGACATTGTAGTGTGGTTTCTCCTGAAGCCAAATTGCCTGCAAGATAGCAAATTATTGTTCCCAATGAAATCAACCATCTGCTGAGCTATTAGAAATTCAAAAACTTTGGAAAAAAACTGGTACTATAGATATTGGCCTATAGTTGCTACATAGGTTGATGTCACCTTTTTTAAAAATCGACACTACTCTAGACAGCTTGAGCATATCAGGAAAGGTACTGGAGACAATACAATGATTAACGATATGACAAAGAACTTCACAAATATGCTGACTGCTAGCTTCACATATGAAGGAACTCAAATGAAAAATATCCAAACAGCTACTATTACTTAGAGAGATCAATGCGAGAAACACTTCTTCTACGGCTACATGATGGAATGAGAAAGATTGAACTCTTTTTTTCACTTTATTTAAATAGTGGGAGACAGTATTTAAGCTATTTGGTATTGCAGCCAGAACCTCATTTATGCTGTCATAATACACGTTGAAGTTCTCAGAACTCAGGTCTACATTTTCTTGGCGTGAAGCAGATTTACTATTCAATGATAGGTTGTCTTTAATTATCTTCCACATTATTTTGGGTTTATTACATGCATTATTGACTAGATAATGGGGGCATGGGTCGGTCAAGCGAGAGCTATACAATTGCGAGGTAGATTTAGCACATACTCGACCCTTGTGCAATGAATCGTATGCCCCCATTCTGTTAAGTTTAGTGATATTATCCCACACTTATACTTTTACTCGGAGATTCCCATTTCCGTAGTCTTTACAGGTCCATTGAAGTTATAATTCCAACTATTAGAGATTAGACAGTCTATTCTCTGTAGCTCTTGGTGTAACATGAGTTCCTGCAAAGCTTATCAAGATGCGACATACATCTAAACCGTGAAGGCATATACCAGTTTTTATTGATATACAATCCAATTGCGAATCAAATAATATTATGCCCATCATTTGGTGAAAACCAAATCCTGCTATCATATGGTGTGTTTTACGCAATAAATGAGTTTAGTATTATAACGATTTTATAACCCATTTTAATATTATCAAAGAACTAATTTCTTAGTGCTAATTGATATTTTTCAAACAATACATAATATTATATCGAGTTGTGAGTTGCGGACTAGAGTGTTGGATTTTGGATTAGGTTTTGAAAATATACTTAATTACCTATTCTAAACCTATATGGATGGGGGCATTAAGAGATCTATTGTTCAATATTGATTGAGCATTGGCATGGGTTGACAGTTATTGTTTTCCATTCCACTGGCGTTGAAGAGTGGGTATTGTTCTCTCTCGATCGTTCCATGCCCCCATCCAGATAGGTTTTACCCCTTATTACATCCTACAAATATTCAAAAAAACATGTTTTTTATTTGAAACAGCATGAATTTTCAAATTTCTTTATTAATATAGAGGTATCCTACATATATTCGCGATGATGTTTTATGTAGCATATTCATTATTTACCGCCGTGATATGATATTACAAGATCCATAAGATCGGTTACGTCCGATGAGCGACTTTGGGGGTTAGCAGTCCGTTGAGCGATCCATTTTTCAGAATAACAATAAGGATAGGCAGACGCTAAGAATGGGTGGACTAGGGTGTCATTAATCATCAGGGACAGTGACAGAGGCAGGCCACAAGCGTATGTGTATAGGTACTTGCAATACGATATTAAATTGATGATGATTGAATCAGTACCTACCCATTTTTGAAACAAATCATTTAGGAACAAAAAACAATATAAACTAAAAACTTGCAATTCCTATAATTTTGAATAATAATAATAATAATAATAATATGAAATAAATACAAGAAAATAGGGTAAGATTGGTATGATGACAATGCTCCAACTATTAATTAATATATGCCAATCATGTAATAGGTGAAACCAAATTCATTATTTCAATTCATTGCATATAACTACAAATAACGCAGATCAGCATTAAATATGAATCATGTTGCATGGAAAATATTCAAAGAAGTAAGGGAATGAGAATGAGAGGAATAAATATATCAACTTGAAATGAAACAATGATTTACATTTTTCGACACTGCAAATTCTTTAAACTTTCTTGAAGACAAAGCTAAATACTACGAAGCATCCTGAAGACAGAAAATCTTATAGTATTTTTCATCGTCCTACTCAGCATTTAGCAATCTCAATTGAATTCCTATGTATCGAATATAGATTTATTCTTCAAAGATTATCATAATAAGAGTACGGATTCAAATTCTTTCTTTCCTAGAGTTTTAGAATGAAGGAAGAGTTTTTACAAGAATAGCGATAGTACCTATTTCAGTTGATATGAGTTTCTATTCTATTGTTGAAAAATTATCAAACTTAATGATTCAATTTTTTATTGGCTTTTAACTTCAAGCTGTCATTTTCAATCGATTGGTACATCGAATCATGATGGGTGGACTCAATGGGTGGTTCAAATTACGTTTTTCTCATACTCTGTAGATAGCTGACGTTTTTCTCTAAAAACTTTAAGAAGTACTGACTAGCTATTGAAACGTATCCACCCCTAGATCAACCAGCCAATGGAGGTAGTTGTGACTGAAAGGTTCAAGATTTATTTTGACTGGTCAAATGCAGTGGAGAGCCTGGCCAGTCAATTTCCTAAAAATTTATTCTGATAGAAATAAAACTTATTTACATTAGGATTCATCTTTCGATGACGTTTTTGTGAGAGAATACACTTTCAAGTTTTGATGAGAAATAATAAAAAAGAATTGTCCATTATCCAAAATGTCTTATTGGATATACTCCCTATTTAATATCCTTTAAATCGTCTTTTAAAGGATACAATAGAAAAACACTCTATTTGTAGATTGACGCGCAATTCAAAAAGGATTATTCCTTCCAAATTCCATTGACAATTCATTGGAAAAATCCAAAAATATTGTGTTCATTCTCTGACCTATTATCAAGTATTTGTCGCTTTCACTTTTTCTGAGCACTTATGACTTGATCAACAATGATTTAACAATAGTGCAACTCATATAAAATGTTAATGCTTACAACAAGCACATTTAACTTCTCTCACCAACACCACCTGGGACGGAGTTAAGAATTAGATAGAGTTTGTTTAGGTATAACAATTTGGAACTACTGTTGTATGTTAATCATGCATGCATGTGTTGAGGCGATGATGCATGCATGGGCTGCCCCACCTCTTGCGGTATTGATACAAAAGATTTCTCGGACAGCCCTCAGAATGGAACAGGACGTTCGGCAGAAGTCATCATAGAAGTCAAATGCTATTGTAGTATAGACAATACATTATACGGACAATAGATTATACTATGACCGTCGTCGGTTTCAGTCGGAGAGAACAGCCTTCGAAGCAGGTATCATGAAGGAAGTTCATAATGAAATTTATGATTTTTTTTTTCTCTTGGAATTGTATTGCCGTGCTTTATTACATGCTGCAGGTATATGATTATGATTGAAGGTTTATCATATAAGATAGGGATGGGTTGGTAACCTATTAGAATGAGATAGAAGATAGATAGAATTATGAACATACCTTAAATAAATAAATTGAGTTCTATGTAAATGTAATATATTTCTACCAAACTCCAAGATAACTATTCCAATATAGCTAATACGTATATATTAGACCTTTAACCCGACAGAATAATCAATATGAATATGAAATGGAATATATAAAAGCCAAATAGCCTACCACTGACCTATTCATCACCGCTTCTTAAAAACCACATGGCCAAAATGGTTTTTCATAATAATTCCTTCATTCGTAATAAATTGTTTATGCTTTTTTACTCCTGAGCGAAGCTCGGTCCCCAATATTATGAGCTAATCATCTCTTCTTTTTCCGAGCTGCGGTCTCGAATTGTAAATTCAAATTGATATAATATTAACTCCAGACAGTCACAGAGTAAAGCTGCGTCAACACCAATAGATTCTATAGATTCTATTAGATTGAACATAACTTATCATACACATGATGAACATATGTGTTTTTCATGTGCCGTTCAATCTATAATAATCTGTGAGGATTAAGTTATTAACATTTCGTTAATAACTTTGGTGTAGACGCAGCTTTAGATGCCAAGATTTATCATGACGTTCCGAGTTACGGATGATAATGTCAATGAAAAACTTCATTTTCCTCATAAAATCTTTCCCATAAAAAAATTTAACAGATTGTTGTTCTACAAGCGTCTCTACATGTTACAAAATGAAAATCCCAGTGAAAAACAAAAAGTGCCACTTGATAATTCCCAAATCATCTTTTTAATCGTAGCTCTGATTCAACTGAGCAATAACTTTCTGAACTTACTGAGTTAATAAAGTAACATTTAAAATTATCATAAGCGCAATGGGACTTGGGATTCCATCAATTCAGAATAAGTATTATACCGGTATTCATTTTTACAGGATTGAATTAGTGCAACATTTAGATTAGCACACCAATAGATTTTATTTGTAGCGGAGTGAGTTCATTACTTTCATATCAAAGTTCTACTTTTTCCATTATGATATAGTACGACTACTGCAAAACAATGTCTGGTAGCCCTGGTAATGTAATGTAATGTAATGTAATGTAATGTAATGTAATGTAATGTATGGTTGATTGGAAGTCTCCAACCAGCCCGATCAGATTTCTTAGTGGGGCCATTGGCAAACATTTTATAAAAGCCCTGATATTATTACAATGACTTTATTCCTAGTAGATAGCATTTCTAGTAGATGGCTGAATATTCTCGTTACCACATTGCGAAGGATGTTCAGTGAGGTCTACTGTTATCTGGACTACTAGAGTATTGTAACTCCTAATGTCAGATTGAGTAAGAGCTTGAAATTTATTCCTATCTAGTGTACTCCATGTTCAATAATCTGCCTTTATCTTATATTAGAAGAAACTTGCCTCTGAATAAATTAAAAAACGCACTAAATGTAATTCTGAATGAAAATGCTTATTGTTCCGTAAATTAATTTTCAAATTGTTGAAAATATGATATTCAGTGCTGTGAGTTTATAAATAGTTTATGTCTTTTTTCAATGTATGACTTAATTTATTCAATTGTACTGGGTGATGATAATTATGACTTGATAAGACTGATTTGATGAATGATAACACTATTCATAAGATAACTACTAAGATGTTATGAATTGAATTGCTCATTTATTGTATAACAGACTATAAGATGAATCCTTTAGACAAGGCCAATTCGCCTAATCTACATCCAAATTGTTTGTATTTATCGGTCAATATATTTCTTATTCCTAGACGCCAGCTAAGAAAGGGGTTTCAATTTTCATAGAATAAGCACGTAATTCAAAACTGTATGTTTTTCAAAAATTGTTGTGATTTCAAATTCAAATTTCGTTTATCACACACATAGGCTATACGAGAATTAAGAATTAATGAGAAAGTGTCCCGGAATAAGGTTTATGATTTTTGTTCTTCTGTATTTATACTAGGTGACATATTTATCAGTGATGGCTCTTAAACTGTAGGTTTATTATTAAATAACGAGTTTGGAGCACCAGAAAATGGGATTATATTTTATTATAATAAATATTCAAAATTACGTTTCCAACCCACAATTATTGTCTTATTGTCATGTCCTTAAAGTTACTGTAAACCATATCGGTTGGGACTAATCAAGGTTTATTTAGGGTGGTTTTAATTATTAGTTTATGTGTTACAAATAGTTCACCTAGATTTAGATGGCAATTGAAACATTATTGATCTAACTAAAGCATGATATTAGTGTCAAAGACAGAAATCTGCGTTTTAATTCATTATCATGTGAGAGAGAGAGAGTGAGAGACAGTGAGCCCGTAGGAAAGGGTATGTGTAAGAGAGTGATGTGGTTGAGTGGGAGTGACAGAGTTCGATATATTATATGCTATATGGTGGGTGAGGAATAATAGTGTGTCCCTTACGCTACACTCACAGATATATATATATATATATATATATCTATATATATATATAATATATATATATATATATATAGTACATAAACCATATCCATAGATTTTGGAAGCGGCATGCTATCTTTTCAATCTTTTGAAACAGCATTTATTGTCTAAGGTTGGTGAAAGAAGTTTTCTGCATTCCATAACAACAATCTGCAGACTGACGTCTCGGGTATTAGAACCAAAAGGCCTTGCTTTATAGAACTATAAATACTCATTCAGTATTACAATGCCTTGCTTCCATGGAACAAAGCAAATGTTTCCCGTTAGGTACTTCTGGAAAGCCCGGTCAATTTGTCATCGGTGGTGTCCAGGTAGAACTACCCTGCTCATAGACTATGTTCACTGAAGCGTAAAACCAAAGTTAACCAAATGCTTCTATTTCTAAAAATTCTATTGCCAGGTATAAAGTACTGCACTTTGGTGGGAGGAAGAAGATGAACAATAATAAGGAGAAAAAATATAGATAGGAGAAGATTATAACCGTTGAGTACACTATTTTATCTATAACCACTCTTTTGACGAATTGAAAACTTATAAATTACTGGTGGTACTCCCACCGTTGGATAACATCTTTCCAATATTGTTACATTCATCTAGAAGTATATAATCTGTTCTTTCTTACATTGATATCACTTATGTATAAGTTACTGCAGAATCAAAATTATTTTATATTGACTGAACAATTAAAAGTCACATTGAAATAGTTATTTTGGAGTTTGGTGGAAATAATACATTTACATGGAACTCAATTTATTCATTAAAGGCAATCTACATAATTCTAATAGGTTCTGGTAACACATAATGATAAAATAGGTGTTCAATGAATTAATGAAGCCTAACAACTTTAAATATATTTCAAATTATTTAAAATTAAATTGATTCTACCTCGGTGCAAGTCAGCTTCACATTTGTACATGTATCATTGTATCGAATTATTAAATATTTGATGATTTTGGTAAAACAACATTTTAATCCTGGACTAGTAGTTCTATGAACAGTAGACCTCGCGCAGTTATAAAACACAGCCTCGTCTCATACTGTCCATAAGAGTAAATCCTGTTTGTATGTTGTGTCGGCAAGATGTCGGTGTGAAAACGGCTAATGGCTGTTGGGGTTAGTGTATTAAAAATATGCTAACATCAAAATCTAATCTCCTTCAACAGGTCAGACCGAGTTGAAAGCAGATAAAGGTCGAGAGAAAATACTATGTTTTCTTTCCGTTATTAATTGCATGCGTCATTACATGCAATGAATAGTCAACACGACAGCTGATTTTTTACTAAGTTACATTGATATATTAATTGCATGCGTTATTGCATGTAATTAAAAATCCACTCAACAGCTGAATTATTATGGATGATTCTATTCTGATTTTTACTGTAATATTGGCGTTCGAAGGAGACTTTACCTATTTATTAACCTTAAAATGCAAAATTTTCAAAAAACCTTGTATATACGTCGAGGCACAATTTAAAAATAAATATACCTGTCAAATTTCATGGTAATCTATTGCTGCGTTTCGCCGTAATTGCGGAACATATGAACATAAAGAGAAATGCAAAGCCGTCGACTTGAATCTTAGAACTCATTTCGCTCGGTCAATAAATCGAAATTTTAAGAAACCACAAATATTCTGGATGAAAAGGGGAATCAATTGTTATGTATAGATTTGAATCTGAATGTCTAGGATCCACTAAAAAGTCTACTAAATTCATCATTTTTTCTCCACAGGAGAAACGTTTAAAGCTGGCTTCAAATGATGTCACCACATTATTAACATATGTAAATTATATATTTATATATGTATGTCACGTGGATTGAAGGAGCGTTGTTTGTGACGTTGTTTGTTGATTGAAG
Source organism: Nilaparvata lugens (assembly GCF_014356525.2). Classification (NCBI taxonomy): domain Eukaryota; kingdom Metazoa; phylum Arthropoda; class Insecta; order Hemiptera; family Delphacidae; genus Nilaparvata; species Nilaparvata lugens. The sequence goes on from NC_052508.1 coordinate 26,119, forward strand.
GAAGATTCTATTTTACTATTTAAATAAATCATAATGTAATTTACTTATCCACTTCGAGATTTACATAGTGATAATAAGTAGGAAATGAAATGTATAGCAAACACTTCAGTTGCTATGTAGGCCTACTGTATTGTATTCTGTAGTGTCTTATTTTTTACTAAAGTGATGGAGTATCAGAATGTCATTTTCAATGTCATTTTTTCTCTTTCTTTTCAATAATTTAAAATTTGTTATTATTTTAAATAAGTAGATAACTTAACTATTGTTTGTTTTTAATCATATTATTTGTATTTATTTTTTTCGTATTGTTATAATACTTGATAGAGAGTTGAGTGTAAGAGAGGGTCGACTGCGCCCTAACTTCGCTTTCTAAGAAAAATAAAGGCAGTCATTCACCATAATATATATGTATATATATTAAAAAACAGATGACATCCAATTTATTAGAGCAAATGGAATGCCTTCATCTTCATGTGTAGGCAACACACCACACCAACCTTGTTCCTGTGAGACTGACCTTGTCTCTGTGACACTACACTTGTTCGAATGGGACTCTACCCCTCTTCTTGTTCCACTGACACTACTTGTTCCAGTGAAACAGACCTTGTCTCTGTGAGACTCACCTTGTCTCTGTGAGACTCACCTTGTCTCTGTGAGACTCAACTTGCCTCTGTGGGAACTTGTTCCTGTGAGACTGCCATTTATAAAACTACTTGTTCCTATGAAACTTGTCTCTGTGACACTAATATCGTTCAAAAACACTACTTGTCTCTGTGAGAACTTGTCTCTGTGATACGGACCCGCTGTGCAGCCCTCTCCAGGCAGCTCACTCTCTTCCACATGGGCCGCACCAACCGACCTTTCTAGTTCAACTTTCTGTCGAACCAGTTCCAATCAGTTCCAATGGCATAAACGTTCTGTTATCAATTGGGTTGGCTCCCATCTATAATTAGAATATGGGTCCGCCTCAGTAGCAGTAGCTACAACAGCAGCAGTAGCTACTATAGCGACAGTAGCTCCAACTGGAACAAAGAAATTCAAATGATGAAATTGGAATATCTTTAAACTTTCAAGAATTATTCATAAAATACGAACGTGTGCGCCTTGATATTTTATGCATACTGACGACAGGTTCATCTTGTTTGTAAGTAATCAATAAATTGTGTAATAGCCGGTTCCTGAGCTATGAAATCAGCTAGGGTAATAAAAATAAATATAAGAACCTTTTTTCTAATGTATGAATTCAGGGATAGCCTACTTATTTTCATTTATAAAATGAACTTAAATAATAAACTTTAAACCCTTTTTTGAAACTAATAAAATTATAGATTAAAAATACAAATTATAACAACTAGTTTCAGTGATCCACACTATCTTCAGAAAGCTGTGCAAAGGCTGAAAATAAACTTTCTACTCGTGATATTTTTAAAGTTTTTTAATTTGTATATCATTAAGCTATCAAAATGAAAAAGTTTTCTCAGGAAACATTTTTTCCGATCATTACTCTTTTTGAGATATGAGCGCCTAAAGTTTAAATTTTTGTTACAGAACATTTCAAATTCAGTAAGAGATAAAACCATGAGATTTAGAGGATAGATTCTTCATAGTATTGTTGATATAGTAAGATAGAAATTTTCTGAAAATATCAATTTCTAAAATAGTTATTCAATTCACTAAAAATAACCAAAAATAACTTTTTGTTGAGTTATTTTTGGTAAATTGAATAACTTTTTCAAAAATTGATATTTTCAGAAAATTTTACTTCACCAAATTTTGCATACCATTTCTTTATTTCAATTTCAAATTGCTTGAAATCCTCAACGCTCCCGGGATTTGATCTAGTATGGAATCTTTGCATCGACCACTCCATTCGCTTGAAATTCAATGCATTCCTGATTTCGACTGGTGCTCTGAAAATTATACAAGCAGAGATGAAGTTTCAATTTTTCGAAAATGGGCTATCTATAAAACGTTCAATAAGGTGACGGAGGAAACAAAACAAAGCTTGTGAATGTGAATTCTGATCAGAACTAGTTGGTTCGGCTCCATGCTGAATTGCATTCACTGAGATGCAACCATATTATTTTTATAGCATTGTACAGAAGATGAAATATTATAAATTTTGAACAGTTACAGACCAAAAAGGCTTTGAACAGTCCTTACTAATCCAGAAAAAACACACAAGAAAAACTCTATCCTCTCTTCTTTTTTCAATATGTAACGTTATTTATCAATATCAAAGAATCGCATTTTCAAAAAGACAATAGTATCCTTTTTTATGATCAATTAAACATGATAAAGGTTACTTGAGGATTTCATTCAATCTCAATAGCTTGTTTGTGAAAATTATCATTAATGAATTGTTAGTGGAATATTAATAATGAATGATAAGTTGATAATACATTTTATTCCCACCACGAAAACAATATAAATGTTATAATCGTTATTTCGGAAATTAACTACTAACTACATTCTCTGAAGGTGATGTCCACATGAGCTCAAGACTTGTGCGTGAATAATGGGAAGAATGTGATTTCTGAATCATCGGAAAGCGATTATAATCACATTTTGTAAATATCCTTTTCAGTTTCAAATAATAACTCGAGTTATTTAGTATTTCGTAGAATTGATATTCTAATAAATCAAGTACAGTATGTTGTTCAATCTATATATATATAAAAGCGAAATGGCACTCACTGACTGACTGACTCACTCACTCACTCACTCGCAGAACTAAAAATCTACCGGACCAAAAACGTTCAAATTTGGTAGGTATGTTCAGTTGGCCCTTTAGAGGCGCACTAAGAAAACTTTTGGTAATATTTTAACTCTTAGGGTTGTTTTTAAGGGTTTAAAGTTCGTCTTTTAGCATGTATATTCTTCTTCTCCCAATCTCTTAATTATAATTGAAATGTCCATATCATACGTTACTATAGAACTATAATCTAGATAGAGTACCTCTTCGAAACAGTTGTTAACTGACAACTAAATTAATAATTTTGTCAGGTTGGCATTAAGTTGAGTTGACTTTGTTAGGTTGGCACCAAGTTGAAGATTGAAATGCATTTATCGCGGAAAAATTGATTGGGCACTACTAACTTCAATCAGAGCTATTACTGGGAATATTATATTACTAGCCGTTAGGCTCGCTTCGCTCGCCATATCCGTTTAGTCAGATGTTTAGTCTAGACCCCCGACTGGATTGTCCTAACATATGATAAAAATGCAGGCGAGCGAAGCGAGCCTGCTGATCTAAATCTCGGATGATCCAGTCGGATCCAGTCGGGCGGAGCCCCCTGGCTAGACGGATATGGCGAGCGAAGCGAGCCTGACGGCTAGTACAATATAACTTGAAGAATGAATCCTCGAAATTTCATGAATTTATTTGCTATCAATTAAAGACAGTTTATCATGCCATATTTCAATCAGTTTTACAATATGGATTAGTCATATGGGGTGCTGCATATGATGTACACATGGATAATCTATTCATCATTCAGAAAAATAATAGAAACCATCTTAAATAAACCAAAGTTATACCCATCTAATCTTTTTTTCATGGATTTTGATGTTGACAACTATAATGTCAAAGCTGCGTTTACAAAATAAAATTATGGTTCATAAATAAAAAACATGGTGAAAAATACAAATATCTTGCCAAAGCTGATCAAGAACACACTTATCATTTCAGACGGGGTGTAACAGAGAAATATCAAGTTCATTCTACAAGACTTTCATTGATTAGAAAGTAGCTAATTTACTCAAGCAGTAAACTGATCAATTTGTATTTCAAAATTAGTAAGAAGAGCATGAAAGAGTGGAAAATAAAAAAAAGAATTGAAATTGAATATTAAATTGCTATATCTCAGGTATAGAAAAATTCTCTCTAAAGGTAGGCGCACACAGATCGTCATCGGACGGACGGCACGCATCGGACGATTAGATTTGATGCATTGTTTTCAATTGGAGTGCGGATAGGTATGCGCATTCCAATTGAAAACAATGCATCAAATCTAATCATCCAATCCGTCCGATGCGTGCCGTCCGTCCGATGACGATCTGTGTGCGCCTAACTTTAGAGAGAATTTTTCCATACCTGAGATATAGCAATTTAATATTCAATTTCATTTCTTTTTTTTATTTTATCGTGTTTTCTCTGCACAATATTTGTTGATTTTTGATGATTCAACTGTTCTAAAGTTTGTACTGTAATTATACCGAATTAGTTAAATTTTAACCCAAATTTTCTGCATTATTTCGAAATATTATGTTTTTCTTTTACTGTTTTGCAACTCTTACTAGCGACAAAGAGTTTCCTTTTGCTAGTGATGCCTAGATTTTATAATTCATTTTTTCAAGTATATGTTTGAATGATTATGTTTATTTATTTATATATTTAATGATATGTCAAATTATAAAGAATTTGTAATATGTCTTAAATATTCTAAATTGAAATTCTGAAATTACTCATTTCTAAGATTTTCCATTTTGGTTGCTCATATCGAATAAATGTGAACATTCTCTGTTTTATTGTACTTATCCAACAAGTACATTAGAAATAATTCTATTCAACTACTGAACTCCATTATAGGTTCTTTAAAATAGTGGGATCACTATAGGATGATTATCCATAAACGTATCACTTACTTGTTGATTTCTTCCTGGAAGATGATTAAATACGGCGTGTTTTCTGTTGCTGCCCTTTGAAGAATTGAAGACCTAAGAGCCTCAATTCTTGATTCGTTGGGCTCACTCTTGCAGGCATTCTCTGGCAAATGACTACAAGTAATTGAGCATTCACCCACACTAGATTCCCCAGTATTGCATTCAACAGAGCAAGTCCCAGAATACTCTTTTTTAACGCAAACCATGTAAATGGAACCATTAAAATATTTTTTTTTGCTTATAAATAAACCCACTTTCATCTTCCCACCGAAACCCTCTATATCTTGCTTTAAATCGTACTGCTGACATGACCAAAATCACTTGAACACTTTTTAACAACTGTCACTGGACACTACCGATTTGGACACTGCCGGGGAAGAACTGTCACCGTCACACTCCATGCAATGTATGTGCTATGAGCGATTGTGGGAGCGGGCCTTCGAAGAATTTCCAGGATTCCATTCAAAGCTGAATGCTTTCTCCTACCATCAACAGGTTCTTGACCTGTTTCTACTTTACACAAATGACTTACCTAGATATTTGATTCACTGTAAGATTTTTATGTTTGCAGATGATATTTTGTTGATTTCCTCTCATAAATCGTTAGATGTGGCCGAAAACCGGTTACAACATGATGCCAATACTCTAGCTAAATGGTCTCATAGGTAATAATTGTCTAAATATAAATGTCACCAAAACCAAGGTGCTACATATAACCTCATCCTACATGAAAAGAATTAGGGAACCCAAAACTAAGCACCATTGCTGTGAATGTTTCCAACTGCAGGAGCAAGATATTTTCATATGTACAAGAGATTGTCAGTTTATATCGAATTGTATAAATTAAAAGTACTTAGGAGTAACAGTTGACAGTCATTTTCGTTGAGATATTCATATAAAAAATGTTTGTAATAGACTCAAACAGGTATTGGCCAAAATGTATTATATTAAAGATTTAATACCTAATAAAGTGAAGAGGATGATGTATATAGCCTTGGGAGAGTCTGTTATGAGATATGGATTGCAAGGGTGGGGATTTGCTAGCAATGTTTATCTTAGGAGAATATCTTCGGTACAGAGGAAGATTTTACGTTTGGTCAGTAATTCTCAGGGAGATATTTCATATGAGAACCTTTTGAATAGATGCAAGGTTTTGAATATAAAAGGTATATTTCTGTTTACTTTGATTTTAGAAAATTACTTCTGCAAAAAATATTTAGTTATGAAAGTTAATCGATATGATTTAAGGAATAAGAGGTATGTTGTAACATTTACTTCGAATAATTTAGCCAGAAACACCTTAATCTACATTGTACCAGTAACTTTCCATGATTTACCCGATAATTGTGCTGAGTTTGTTAATATGCGCCTGTTGAAAAAAATTTAAAGATTTGGTTGAATAATTACACTTTAGATGTAACATAATGTTACATCATAACTCATTATTAATGTATTGTATTGTTGTAATTCATTCTGTTCTATTTTTTGTATGTAAGTTCAGGTTGACTATATATTATAATACTCTTTAGATTTTTGAGAGCTGAGCCAACAATTAATTAATTAATTAATATCATGATAATTTTAACTGTTAAGTAAATTATGTAAGTAAATTTGACAGTGTAATAAACTGATAAGTGAATTTAACTGTTAAGTAAAAATAAAGTTCACTGATATATGTATGATTATATTTGAATTTACATGTTTTGTATAATAGTACCTTGTCAAGCAGCCTCTTTGAGGTTCGCTTAAGGTAGCTTATTTATTCAATAAACGTTTTTTCTATTCTATTCTATTCTATTCTATTCTATTCTATTGACACCCTCCACTGAATCTTCTGTCTTTGTCCCTCAATGAACAGGGTTGAAAATAATACATTTCCTCGATATTGTTCTGATTTTTCAGAGTTCTAAGGGCGAAAATGACGCAGGTACGTTTGTTATGTCAATCACATTAGTCAAAGTCATGGATCCTCTCTACAACTTTTGAATAATCACTTTAGTGGGGATTTTGGCACAGTGTTATGGCCTGTGATGAGTAATCGCCAGACAATACAGTTGACCTGTGCAGGCGTCACAAAACAAGAGTTTATTGTTAGGGAAAACCTGATTTCTGTAAAACCCTTCAACATTTCCAAATGACGACCCTCCCTTTCTTGGATCAGTCCCTTTTTCTTGGAAATATTTCTTCAAGGATGCCGATTCTATTATTAATATATTGATAAATTCCTAAAACTTCTTATTGTTTCAATGAACAAGAGAGCCTTGTAAATACGATCTATACAATTTTCAAACATTCAAGTCAATCTTGGGGCTGGTGTGAAGTTGGCTGGTAGTAATAATATTCTAACTCTCAAATCTAAAACCTAGAAATCTGAACAAACGTCACATTTTTCAAAATAACCAAAACTAATGATGTATATTATTATTTTTAGCGTTTTTTGCGTTTTCTCAGCTTTATCGAGAACAAATGAACAGAAAATATCCAAATTTAGTGCAGAAGCTCAGCTAGGGAGTAAGAATGTAGTAATAGGAGGACTTTGGAATAATGCAAAAGATACACCTAAAATAAGCGGGTTTTCCAGCGTTAAAGAAAATTTCTGCGTTTCCTAACGTAACATAATAGAGTAACATAATTCTGACATAATAGAGGCTTATAAAACAATAAATTACCTCCGGTTTTTGGGTCCTCTTGCTCTCCCACTCTAGATATCAAGCTACCCAACACTATATTATCTTATCACTTATAATTCACCTACTGTTATCTGAATCTTAGTTTTGTAATTTCAATCACACATATTGTAATTTATAGTAAATATAATACCATATAACTTCTGAATAATACTGCTTGCAGGAACTGTCCCCCAATCTCAGACGCATAGTCTTACTGGGGGAGTTCCACTAAATCAATATGTTCTTTGTACTGTTTTGTAAAAATGTGATTTTATTTTGTTGAATTCAAAATATAAATATGTACATGTATTGCATGCCAAGTGGAAATAAACGAATTGAATTGAATTGAATTTCTCGGTTTTCAAATCAAATCAAATCGTTTATTGCACAAAAATATATACAGAATACAACTGAAAGGAAATTGACAACTTTGTGCTACACGTCGGCAAAAGAAAACTTGTACGCCGACGTGGAGTCTTAATATAACTTATTCACTTATACATTAATATTAATATATAAAATGATCCTACAATATTATAATATAGGCTAACAGTAATTAACATTCAACCAACTAAATATTCCATTCTAAGAAATAACAATAAATTAAAGATATACATAAAGCTGAATTTAAGATTCATACAACATCAATCAATATTAAACCAAATCATTAATTGAATAAAAATAATTTTCTTTCACCCAGGTATGGAAATCTTTTATTTTAGGCTTCTTTAACAACCATCCTCTTGGAACTTTATTATAGAGTTTATTTCTCAAATATGAAATACTTCTACGGGATAGGGTGCTATCAACTCTTTCAATTGTGATTAAGTTTTGAGCGACTTGTCTAGTTACTCTTTGAAAATTTTGAATATTTTTTAATTTGAGCACATGTTTCTTAATAGTCTTTAAAATGAACAATTGTCTTATAGTGAACAGATTGGAATTTTGAAACAATGTGACACTTGGGAAATCTCTCGGATACCTCATTATTGTTTTGATAACTAACTTTTGTAAAACAAATAGAGGTTTTAAAGTTGAATCAAAAGTTCCTCCCCATATAGAATTACCATACTGAACTAAGGATTGGAATAGAGCAAAATAAACAGATTTTAGTAATTTTAGACTCAAAATACTTCTAAGCATGTACATTTTTAAATTGACCACCCTTAATTTTCTACAAAGGTAGCTAATCTGAGGTGACCAGCGTAGATGCTTATCAACAAAAATACCAAGATACTTGTAATTGTTTACACTCTCAATAACCTCATTGCAAGAATCACATGGATACCTGTTACAAGCATTATTCAAACAAAGCCTGTTCATATCTAGATCTCCTCTTGTTGTTGGACTGAAGGTCATACATTTTGTTTTACCAAGATTTAGTCTCAAATAATTACATTTTAGCCACTGAGAAACCTTATAGTAACCCACTTTTGTTTGCTTGATAACATCTTCCAGGAACCTTCTTGGAAGATAAGTGCTGTGTCATCAGCAAAACAAATTGTCTTAGACCCAACTGAGTCCAGTACACTAGGCAGGTTATTAACATAGATCAAAAATAAAACTGGTCCCAATACAGTCCCTTGAGGTAGACCCCATGTCACATCTCTAATCTCACTATTACTACCACCACAGCTAACGATTTGGCTTCTACCCCTTAGATAACTTTCAAAGAAATCTAACTCTATTCCTTGAATACCAATATTAGATAGTTTCTGGATCATTTTATCATGTGGTACTGTGTCAAAAGCCTTGGCCAGGTCCAGAAACATTACCAAGGTTTTTTTATTTGTTTTGAAACCATTGTATATTGTCTCAGTTAAGGACTCCAATGCATCCTCTGTGCTTCTACCCTGTTGGAAACCAAACTGCCTCTTATCAAGGATTTTATTAACATCTAGATATTCAACTAATCTTTTCTTTACCAATTTTTCGAAAATTTTAGAAATAGAACTTAGCAAGCTAATTGGTCTATAATTTTGAGGTATTTCTTTACTCCCCCCCTTGTGTAAAGGAATAACTTTTGCATGCTTGAAATGCAAGGGAAAGTATCCAGATGAAAAACAACAATTGAAAATTTCTGAAAGAGGTTTAGAGATTGTGTCAGTTAATAGTTTTAGCACGCTGTTGGATATGTTATCCCATCCAGGTGCCTTATTATCATTCAAACTTTTGATTACTTCCTTGACTTCTCTTTAAAAAGAAGTAATAGACAGAAAATGTTCAAATTTGGTAAACAGGTGCGTACAGATTCACGCTCCGCGAGCACGACCAATTCACTTTCCATCAGCTGATTATATCTGTATTCGTAAAGAAACGGATATAAAAAGATACAGATATAAAAAGCTTGGCATCAGCTGTTAAAAAATGAATTGCACGTGTTTGCGGCGCGTAAATCTGTACGCACCTCAAGGTCCATGTTATACGAGCGCTGATAAATTGACTTAGCAATGTTACTTTTATAGTGCGCGCTAACAACGCTGTGTATAACTTGGTTCAGCGCTGCCAGCGCCGCGTTAACGCCGCGGCATTAGCGCTCGTACAACATGGGCTTTAGGCAATACCTACTATTACTATTACTAAAGTAATAGTAGGTATTGCTTCAGGTGTACAAAATGTTCTATTGGAAGAGCTGTGGTATAACGTCAAACACAAGCCCAAAATAAGTGTTTTACTTCTTTTTCTCAGCTTTTTCGAGAACAAAAAACGTTTAAATTAGGTACAAATATTCAGCTAGGGTCTAAAAATATTATGTTGAGAGGTACCCAATATTTCATCGAAGATACGCTCAAAGCTGGCGTTTTCCAACATTTTTCTATATTTTTCGGGTTTTCAGTAGACTACTTTATGGACAGAAATTGTTTAAATCTGCTCCACAGGTCCGTGTAATATTTTTTAAGTTCAGAGTAAGTTGTTTTTCCAGGGTTTTCAGGAACAACTGAATTTGAAAGTGTAAACTTGAGGTAATGGCGGTGATAAATCGGAGGGATTCTTTTCTCCAGTTTCTCATTTAGTTTTCTATGCATATTTCTCCATTTATCGGAAAATTCATACTTGAGAGAGTTTGATATGGATGTTTTGTAAGTTGACCACGTCATTCCTATAATCACGTATAAGCCTGTGGTACTTTTCTGTAAGTTGTGTAATTCTCTTTGATTAAATAAATAAATTCCTATCTCAAATTTTAAAGGCCTGATCTGAATACAATAATTTTCATAATATCTCAACAAAGTCTCTACAGAGAAATATTTATTCATACCAATAGAAACACGATATTTTCCATCCTGCACTACATAATTCGAATCAAACAGTTCCTGAAAGTCTCTTTTGACTTTTTGATGGAAAGGAGCATGCCCATATGAAAAATGCAGACGAGCGAAGCGAGCCTGCCGACTAGTCTCAAATAGTTCCATCGATAAAACCTATAATATTCTACTTGGAAATTTTTCAATTCACTCAAGTTTTATATATTATTGCTGCTGGATCCTCCTTGATCCATCCATCCGCCACTGCCTGTAATTCCATGACCCCTGGATCCCGGCAGTGTCAATGGGACTCACTTCGCTCGCCTGCAAATCCCATTGAACCGGATCTCTCTTGTACATTATATCAGTCCAAAGGGTATTTTGAACTTGCTTCACTCGCTTGTTGTTTTGAAATGTGGCGCTTGGATAAGAACATCAAAATATGAACCAATACCTAAGCTGAACCTCATTATGAAGTTTGAGCTATTGGTTCTTGAAAAATGTGATATAAATCTTGAAAAAGCTATGAATGAATGAGAAAACCAGGCGTGATTTAAGGAAATCCATAGAGTAAGTGCATGAAATATATATGTCACTTTACTCGCGAAAACTCCGGCGCTCAGAGCGAGCGAGGAGCTTGGTTGTCGGGTTCGGTGATAACAACCAAGCTCCTTGCACGCTAGCGTCAACTAGTCTCCCCGACAGTAAATCCCCTACTGGTTCAGAGGAGACTAGTTGTCGGGATCGTAGACGACAACTAAGCTCCTCGGTCGCTGACGACAACTAGTCTCCCCGTCAGTAAAGCTCCTCTTTCAGGAGCTTAGTTGACGCCGTCAGTAAATCCCCTCGAATGCGGTTTCAAGAGGAGCTTTACTGTCGGGGAGACTAGTTGGCGCGTTCCCATTTTATTCTAGCAATCTAGTAATGTAAGGGCGCTGAACAAAAAAGTTATCTTGAACTTTGCTGAGAAATGTGCCGTTCAAAAGTTGAAAATATTGGGGGGTCCTGGATGCCCCAAAATAGAAAATTTCCAGATATCATAATTATTCCTATGGTTTCAAACACTTGTCAATCGAATCTCATAGAGCATCAACCACCAAAACAACCACCATTGTCAGGAGGTTTTCAGACGCTATAGTATATATATATATATATATATAATTTGAATCCATAGAACTTTAAAGTTCACTCCCTATGGGTGAATAATTCACAATCAGATTTCAAAATCCCTAAACTAATAATACCAATTACTATAACGTTAAAGGAAATATACAATACTGTTACAAGTTGTATTAACTAATACATGTGGGTGGGCTATGTTGGAAACAAACAATACCTAGACAGGCAGACAGACATTAAAGAAAGCGAGTTGATGTAAGTTTCGTATATTAATCAGCTGTATTCAGCGGAGTTATCAGTTACTATGGCATACTAGTGTATTTATCGTTATGGGAATACTAGTTACAGCGTATTGATGGCAAAACTACGAATTATAGAGTTATCGAGAAGTTTCAGTGTACTCACTAATCTTGACAATTGAACTATTAAGTGAAGTCATTTTTGTTTTGTGTCAAGAAATTCACTAATAGTTATATTATTCAAGCTCCAAATAACTGCAGAAAAGAGAGACAACTGCACAAAATAGGAATAATATATAACGAATTATACAGTTACAAGATAAGTCATCGCCTGATATTACTACGAAGAGGGATAGAAAAGAGTGATAGGTTTCAGAAATAAATTGTCAATGGTCTTGTTAAGAATAGCCCATTTGTGGGGATCCATCAGAACAATAACCAACCATTGTTTGAAAACCCAGACAGCTCTGCTTAGTACAGTCCGTCCAAGAAGTATACCTTTTGGAAGTGTCAGAGATTCGATGTGTCTGACTGTCATGTCTGTACGAATGTAAAAGTGTCCGGTTTTGGCGCCTAACGCACACGCCAATTCGAGACTCTTTCAAAACAGTCTTTCCCTGTCGCTGGCGTACGGTGTCGATGGATGAGATAGTCGCTGTCCACTCCTGTGAGGTTCTGGGTGTGTCAGAGGACTAAGGTGGCGCGTTCCCGAAAACTAGCTATCAAGAGAACGATATCTTACTGAAGACTGGAGATCATAACTATGTGAGAGAAGAAGTTCTGAGAGTGAATAGGAACATTTACTTTGGTCAGTTCCAATCCAAAACTGCGTTTCTAGAAAGAGGAAGGAACCAGTAGAATTGGCAACATCGGAGTGATCCGAAGACAATGCATCTATTGTATTGGTCACCCTCGAATTTCCTACGTCATGGTGTGTATGAATGTACCCCGTATAGCCGGAATTTGAGTGAGCCCATTTCGACAGATAAATTCCTATGAGAAAAAATTTGAAATTTAATTTTTTTTGTTATAGGGGTATTCATTTATATTTATCGAATATACATATCAAATTTCAGCTTGATTGGAGCACTGGTTCAGGTTGAGCCCGTTTAGTGCAGAAAGTGTATGCCTCCTCGTTTGAACCCTCTTACAAGCACTGGTGTGTGTGTGTGTGTGTGTGTGTGTGTGTGTGTGTGTGGTGTGTGTGTGTGTGTGTGTGTGTGTGTGTGTGTGTGTGTGTGTGTGTGTGTGTGTGTGTGTGTGTGTGTGTGTGTGTGTGTGTGTGTGTGTGTGTGTGTGTGTGTGTGTGTGTGTGTGTGTGTGTGTGTGTGTGTGTGTGTGTGTATGAGTGTATGTGCGTCTGTGTACACGATATCTCATTTCCCAATTAATAGAATGATTTGAAATTTGGAACTTAAGGTCCTTACAATATAAGGATCCGACACGAACAAATTCGATCTAATGCAGATGGCGGCTAAAATGGCGAAAATGTTGTCAAAAACAGGGTTTTTTACGATTTTTTCGAAAACGGCTCCAACGACTTTGATCAAATTTATACCTAAAGTAGTCATTGATAATCTCTATCAACTGCCACAAGTCACATATCTGCAAAAATTCCAGGAGCTCCGCCCCATCTATGCAAAGTTTGATTTTAGATTTCCAATTATCAGGCTTCATATACAATTTAAACAAAAAAATCCAAGTGGAAAAAATTGAGCATGAAAATCTCTACAATTTAAGTTCAATAACATTTTCACCTGAAATTTAAAATAAGCTCGAAATACGAGAAAATATTATTATTTCAATTGCAAATCATTCACTATGAAGAGATAGCAGACTTCGTGTGTCTCCAGCGTTATTGCCCTGTCACCAGCTGGCTTTGATCTTTGAATAGTAGACTTGAGATGCGCGTGTACACTAGCGTTAGGTGATAAATTTTCATAACAGCAAGGAAAGTTGTGTGAGTGCACCACACCAGATTTTTACATATATATTATTTTATCAAGGAACTGTTTGTTTTATTGAGAAAATGAATAGAACTATTATTGTAGTCCATTATTAACCAATTGAATGACATATGATAGAACTATTACCGATCAATGGTTACAGAGATAATTGATTTCCGGTTTACTGTCTACTATCGCGAAGAGAGTCAGCCGCGCCGCACCGCGTCGGCTGTTTCCCCTTCCACGGCGTCAAATAGGATCGCAAATACATGACAATATAGATCAATGGATTTGCAATGAAATGGCTAAATTAACTATTTGGCTCATTTTTCTTTAAAATCACTTACTTCGGAGTTAATCAAAGGAAACAAAAAAAAACAAATCGCAAACCCCCTAAATCTTTTCATATATATTATTTTATCAAAAAAACTGTTAGTTCTATTGAAAAAATTAAAAGAACTAATATTGTTGTCCATGACGTAACGAATCGAATGACATATGATAGAACCCTTTCCGATCAATGGTTACAGAGATAATTGATTTTCCGTGATTACCTGCATTTTTAATGTTTTAGGTGGCTGGGGGGCAGAGCTCCAGGGGGATTTCTTGGGACTTTTGGGAGAATGACCGTCTGGGAGGGTTCTATCGATGGTGAGAAATTCAGCTTTTATTTAATTTTCGGATCGAAATTGCTTTTTTGGACCTTCATTGACTGGACTGGGCTAATATGTTTGGCAATAAACTCCTCTGGTTGCAATTCATTGGCAATCAGATAATATTATTATAATTACCGTACTCAACTATTTCAGTATGTAGCCTAAAATCATGTATATGAGATAAAAAATTAAAGCATCATTTTTTCTATTCTTTCAGCTTACACTCTGACTCTTCATTGAAAACTGATTCCATTAAATTGAATTTTCAAACAATGTATTAAATGATATATAATTATGGATTATATGAGTTGCATTATTTATTTATATATGAAATTTACAATGAAGTCAGCTTCTTTATCAGCTAACATGTACGTGAGATACTGGAACTAAAGTTATGTCAGCTACTAATATGGAGGTATGTCAGCTACTAGAGGCTGTCAAAAATGGGGGTGTCAGTTATTGGTGAAATTATTGTGTAATTATAAATAATATTGATATGAAATAATATATTATGAAATTATTTCTATTTTGACATATCATTGAAAAACGCTGAAAATATTAGTTTTTTAATTATTTCAATTTCATTCAAAAGTTAATTTGATATCAAGCTTGATTCTGTTCACTAAGGTGTCAGCTATACCCTGGTTCCTTTACCAATCAATGTTAACTGGAAGAGTCTATTAGGCCCACTTCGGTGGCAGAGTTTATTTTTTATTGATTTTAGCATGAAATTTATTTAATTTTGATGAATAGTATGATTATGATTAAGATGAGTAGATTTAATTATATGATATTATTATTATATCATGAGACTCGAATTATTTGACAAATTACCAATCTAATGTAATATTCAGTTCTGCTCAGGCAGCCGATGAGAGCGGAGGTCTGTTTGCGATAAGATAGGCACGCTGAAGCCGGCCGGCCAGTAAATTTCGTTTAACCTAAAAGTGATTCGAGTCGTGTTATAATGGAGTGTTATAAGTGCAAAATGAACATTGATGAGGAAAAGGACAGTTTCGTATGTACGGTTTGTCAATCTGCATTTCATTATACTTGTGTAGGTCTTGGTACACGGAGCACAAAATGGAAGTGTGCAAAGTGTACAACAAACGCCTCATCTACCGGCAAGTCAGAAGTTCAAGATACGAGTAACGCCACAATATTGAAGGCCATATACGATCTACGAGCATAGAATAATGAGAAGTGGAAGGAAAACAACAACAGGTGGAATGAAAACAAGTCAATGTGGGAGACAATGAAATCCCAACTTTCGGATATTACAGTAAAGTGCAATAGTGCGAGTGCAAGAGTTGATGATCTCGAGATAAAGTTTGCTGCAGTGAAAGATGAATCTGACAAGACTAAAATCGAAGTGAGAGATCTCCATCAACATACTCGAAAAAACAATATCATTTTAACTGGTGTACCCTTCACTAAAAATGAAAATATGTTGAATATTCTGCAGGCTGTAGCCCGTGCATTGAATTGAATTGAATTGAATTTATTGCCAAAATTACAAATACATATTTGTACAATATTAATTACAAGAGTATACAATACAAATAGACATTGATTTTAACTTGAGTACAACAATATTATCAATGTAATATTTGGCACTGCCAACATAAGAAACCTTGTGTGTTGGCAGTGAGTTGCAGTTCACTTATTCTGCTTCAAGTACTTTATAATTATACAATTCAAATTTTATAATGTTAAAGAAAGTATTACAATAATTTACAAAAATCGCAAAAGCTTGGAAAAAACAAAACTTAAGAATACTACTTATTATTATATGATAAAGTGATATCCAATTAATTATTGTGACGTCTTAAGGCCATCATGACAGTTAATCTTTCAAAAAGATGAAATAAATACAATAAAACTAATCTCCTGCAAGATACGTGGGACAATTACATACCTGAAAACCTGAAGCCGAAACACGATCGTTCACAGTTTCCAGTAACTTTGCAACTGAACTTTTTCCATGCAGATATCTCAGCTGCCCATAGGTTGGGAAGTAGTAAAAATAGTCCTAGACCACCGTCTATCTTAGTTAACTTCACTTCTCGCTTTGTAAAGTCGTCGTGGTTGGAAGCTAGGAGGCAGAAAGGAAGTCTCACCGCTAATGAACTCGTAATACGTTCCCTGATTCCGTAATCTACCTCAATGAACATTTAACACCTGAGACTAAAGCTATTTTCAATGCAGCCATGGCAATGAAAAAAGACGGGAAATTGTCATCAGTATGGACGTCTGATTGTAAAGTCATTGTGAGGATTTCGAAGGAGCAGCGACCGTTTCGAGTGCGCGACCTCGAGGGCGCGAGGGCAAGCGGGCTGCGGTCGCCAACCCTCCAAACCCCAACCCACCACCGCCATCGTCCACCAGTCAGTCATGAAGTGTGCATGTGTCTCTGCCAGCCTATTATTAGTATGTCCCTCCAATATATATATATATATGAGTAAGAAATACTAAGTCATTTATTCTTGAAATAAAAACGGAGACCGTTCAAGTGATTTTAATTTCAAGACGACTTTATTATTATTTTTTTTTAATTCATATCGTTCTGTAACCTACATGAACTACTGGTTAATGTGTTTAATGGTTGAACTTTATATTTATGATTTTACTTTATTTCCTTTAAGATTCATAGATATAAGCCTGGAAAAATCGTGAATGAGTACTAGTTAGTTACCTATAATTGCAAACTAAAGTAGGTCTATACTGTTCTGCTTATGCTGCAACACTCACTTATGGAAAATATACGTCCACTATTAGTAGGGTAAAATTATACTTATCATTAACTGAAACTGAATAATAAACTGTCATAAATAAATAAACTAATCATGTCAAGAATAATATATAAAATGTGAGGAATACTGAGTATGGGCTAAAATTAAATAGGAATATTATATTTAGAAAATATGAATACAACTGCAGTATATCTCATTATTTTTTCTTCTGCATATATACAATAGTTGACTAAATGATAATGGCATCTTCATTTCATTAATACAGGAAAATACAGTACCGTACTGACTTTATAACCAGTAGGCTATTTGAGTTCTTACTTGTAAGACAATGAAAATAGTGTAGAATTAACAGAAACAGAATAAAAATATAAGAATACAAAGAACATTGACAACTAACAGAGTAATCAAGTGATACTGAACTAGATGTTTGCTCTCACCCATTTATAATTTCATTTTTCAGTTTTTTGTGAAAGGACTGGCAATAAAATGAATTGGTATTTTATTTGCAAATAATTCCATAAAATACTAAAGCTGTTATTTATTGACTGTCAATATGAAAAATGATCTATTATATAAGTTGATCACTGTTGGGCATAAATTGTGTGGGCACAATCAACTACAATAATATGACTCAACTTTCGTGCCAGTGAGAGACAACACTTTTTAGGCTTTTTTAATGTAACCTAAACTTGTGAGATAAATAGTACAAGTACCTAATAAATATTACCAGTACAGTACATAAAATTTGTAGATAAACTCTTCATGTATATATAATTATTATTATTTTTGAAGGGATGGATCTAAGGATCCAAAGGTTCAAAGAAGCCCACACATCAACCAAAGCATATTGTGCTCCCAAGTAGTATGTTAGTTAGGCAAACCAATACCTGTGTCCTTTACAAGAACCAGGAGTTTTTCCCTATGCTAACTACACATTCATCACCTGGTTGCTTGTCCCAATCCAGTGTGATATGCTAGGCAGTCTCTTCAGACTGATTGGTCCTCGTGACCAATCCTCGTGAGTTCCACTCCTGGCCTTCTTTGATGAAGGTCCTTCCACTAAGGAAGGGGTCATCAAGTTGTCTCTAGGATGCCTGGCTACCCTTGACTCAGCCTCTTGACCCACATTTGTGCCTGGAGTTTCACCCATCTCTGGTCTCTTGTTTTTTTTTCTTTTTGCCCCTTTCGAAACTCTGCAGGGTCAAAAGCCTCACCTCTCCCAAGAAGTTTTGCCTGGATGGCCGCCCTTCTTTGAACAGTGGTGAGTTTTGGTCTCTCCACCCACAAACTCGTGACCTACGTGAGTTCCACTCCTGGCCTCTTTGTAGGACCTTCCGCTGAAGGAGGGATCACTAAATTGCCTCTAGGGCACCTGGTCCTCGACTCAGCCTCTTGACCTACATTTGTGCCTAGAGTTCCACCCATCTCTGGTATCTTGGGTTTTTCTCTTTGCCCCTCCGAAACTGCCCTGATGGTGCAGATCCTGTGGGTTTGAAGGCAATGCAACTTCTGGAGTTGCCTTGGGGTTTGGTTTGTTCATGTGGTTCCCACGAAAAGCTAAGGGTCTGTCAATCCAGACAGAGCCCGTATGTCCAGGCAAGGCCAAATACTGCAGGAGGGCGCCTGGTATCCTGCAGGCACCGTTAGAGACACCATATAAAAGTATCACCTATCAGCACGGTCTACATAACACCATGGATTCGCCTAAGAGGGAGTAAGAATATGGCCAAGGAAGGCCAACATATAGAAAAAAAATAAAGAATGGCACAAAGCTAAGTTAATGGAAAAAGTGCCATTCTAGAAATGAAAAGTTCCAAAGCATACTAAGAAGGAGAAGAAGGGTTTTGGAAGAAGGGCTTTGGACAGGGGTCCCTTTTAGTCGCCTCCTACGACTAGCAGGGATACTGTTGGTGAATTCTGGTTATCAATACATTCTCGAGTAGGATGTTCGACTCAAAGCTCCCCAACCCATAGGGGCTTCATGTATATGAGTCTACCGTATTCATCTACTCAAATAGAATGGAATTGAATATTACGAAAAATCACCAATACAGGGATATAGTACTATATAAACTCATTTAACAATGTTTCATAGCTATAATATTCCAGCAGTGGGTTGACTGAGATTTCTTATAGTTCTTTCAATGTTTGATACATTGGGAGTCTATTGTAATTTTCACATCAGATTTATTATAAATATTTCAATATTAAAAACTATTTATTTCATTATTTTAATTTATTCCATTACAATTGATTTTACATAACATAATTGTATGACAATTCGAATTCAAATTTTCAAATTCAAATTCTTTTATTCCTCATCCAAAAAACAATACAACAAATATAAATAAATTCTGTCACCCACACTATCAGAAAAATGTTTACAATACAATAAGGTTACTTACAAAGCATAAAAATAATAATAATAATAAAGCATAATAACATGACAACTTTCTATTCTACTATTAATGTTTATTATTCTTCTAATAGTGCAAGCTGACAGGCCGTACTTAAAGGAATTAATCCTTGCATGGACCTAAGGTCTGTGAGCAAGGATGAGCTCCCATCAGTCAGCCTGACGAGAATGGAATTTGATTATTAATTTACATATAAATTCATTAATTTATATTGGAAAAGGATGTTGACGTATCCTAAGATATTGAGAGGAGGACAGGGAAACTCGAAATGAGAAACAAAGCACAAACCCCAACGATGTTGGATTTCAATTAGAAAAAAAACTGTAGAGCTATTATAGGAATGATACCTTAATTGAAATTCTAATAAATAATTATGAATTGAATGAGGAGCAAAATTCACCTTAAGTCTGATGCAAGACACTAAACTCATAAAAAGATTATGAAAAAAAACTATCTGTAGGATGAGTCTATAAGTTCCTCTGATTCATCCAGACCGAGGACTGATAATAACCAGTGTGTGTTCTTTTTGAATATGTCAATAGACAAAGATTCAAATAAGTTCAAGTTGGCAAATCTACTGGAAATGTTCCTATAAAAATTTTGTGAAATATATGAAGGGTTGGTAGTTGAGTAAGTTCTGTGCAAATAAGTGGATGAGACAGTTGTATTCTGTGAGTAACGGGTGTTATAAGAGTGTGAGACTACTGAAAAGATTGAGTTTTGATGTTTGTACATGTGAATAAGAAGAACTTTCATGAAAATTTGTCTTACTGTAAGAATAGATGTTTCATTAAATAATAAATCTGACGGATGAAATCTTGATTTCTTGAAGGCTACCTTTATGACTTCTCTCTGTACCACAGCAATGGGTTCGAGAACAGTTTTATAAGCTCCCCCCCAAGCAATGATGCCGAAAGCCAGTATTGATTGTATATAAGCATAATAGGCCATCTTAATCTCATTTGGATTGAGAATATCACTCAACTTCCGAAAAGCATAAATTAGCCGACGAATTCTGCATTTCAAGTAGGTGATGTGTTCTGACCATCTCATACGTCTGTCAAAAACAATACCTAGATATTTGTATGAGTTTACTCTTTCTATACGCTCACAGTTACATACATTGTTTGGCCGATCATCACAGTTATGTATTTTGATGTCTTCAAGGTTGTAGTCAGTAATGGGGCGCAGAGATATTGGCATAAACTTTGTTTTTGTTACATTCAGAGAAAGGGTGTTCTGGTCAAGCCACTTTTTCACCTGTGCAAGATCATGTGTTGCTTTATCTTTACTTCCTCCCAAGAAGCACCTCTCAGAAAAATCAGGGTATCGTCGGCAAATAGCAAAATCTTTCCATTCAGGGCAAGTCTCGAAATATTTTTAATGTAGACGAGGAAGAGCAGGGGACCCAGAGTACTGCCCTGGATCACCCCGTAATCCATGTCAGCTTCATCACCAACTATACCCGCTATGGAAACAGATTGCCTCCTGTTTGAAAGAAAACTATTGAACCAAGACAAGGATGTACCTTGGATGCCTATGTATTCTAACTTTTTTAAGAGCTTTCTCCTATCTATAGAATCAAAAGCTTTTTTCAAGTCTAAGAAGATCATCATGGATGTTTGGCTAGAAGATATAGAATTGTTAATCTCTACATTGATATCAAATAGGGCATCAGTTATTGATTTATCTTGCCTAAACCCATACTGAGATTTACTAAGAATATTGTTTGCTAGAAGATAGCTCATCAGTTGTTCTTTCACAATTTTTTCTAATATTTTAGAGAAAACACTCAAAAGGGATATAGAACGGTAGTTATTCATATCATTACATGCTCCAGATTTGAATAGAGGTATCACTTTAGCTAATTTGAAAGGATCAGGGAATACACCACATGACAGACTAAGATTAATGATATGAAGAAGGGGTTTTGATAATAGATGAATATTATATTTAAGAGAGGATGCAGAGAAATTATCATAGCCAGGGGCAGAACCTCCTCTTAAGCCGGACACATGTCGCAAGATAACTTGCTCCGTGACAGGCTTCAAGACAAAGTTAGTATGACTTCTGTATAAATAGTCATCTATTAAAGGTTCATCACCTGAAACAATAGTATTAGCCAACCTCCTGCCTAACACTGGGGAAGAAATTGTTGAATTCATTGGATACATCCTTATAGGAGTTCAAGGAGAGGTTCTGTGTACTCGTATTTAGAAATTTTTGTAGGGGGAACTGTTCTTTATTCTTTGTACAGCCTGCTATCTCGTTGATGGTATTCCAAAAAAGTTTTGGATTGCCATAGTTTGCATCAATTGTGATCAGTAATAATCTCTTTTTGTCTGTTTAATAGGTTACTCAATAGGTTTCTGTGAGTGCGGTATTGATTTCTTAGAACATCATTGAAAGGCTGTCTTTTGATTAGTTTGCTCAATTATCCCTAGTTCGAATAGCTGCAACAAGACCAGACGTGATCCACGGCTTGAGTTTTTAGATTTGGATGTATACCGGTAATTAAATTTTTTTGACTTCTCTGTACATATTCTAAATTGGAACAAAATAATTGAGCGCAGGTGTTAGTATCCTGACAGGCAAAGAAGGGTTGCCAGTCGACACTTGCTAAATTATTACTGAGAAGAGATTTTGAAATGTAGGTATTACTAGTGGTATTAGCTTCATGTCCTGACTGAATATTTGGCTGCATAGGGGAAGTGATAGTTACGGTGATACTATAATGATCGGTTACACTGGTATGGAGAACAGCTGAATTTACAGCCGACATATCACAATGCCTCAGGAACGCTTGGTCCAGACATGCTCCACCAATTCCTGACACTCTCGTTGGCTTATCGATACATTGGATAAGACCGGCTCCTGACAAACTGTTAAGATATTGATCAGTGACAACATCATTTTTGAGTAAATCTATATTTATGTTGCCTATCAAGATGCATCCTCTATTCGTGGAATATTCCTGTAATATGTATCCAGTTCAGTAATAAAATAACCAATACTGCTATCGAACGTTCTATACAACCCCGCCAGCAAGTTATGATTTACCCCGCAATAATTAAAATCAAGACTTAACTCATAAACATCTCCAAGAGTAACCTCCCTTGCAGCCGCTGATATTCGCTCATTTACATAAATCAATACACCATCGTTCTGGTTGCGATAGGTGCTTGTATTAAAGAATTGAAACCAGCAAGATCAACAACACCGTCACACTTGGGCAACCAACATTCTGAAAAAACTATTATATTCAATTTGGGAAAAACAGAATCTAAATAAATTAAGTAGTCATCAAAATTTTCTTATAGCTCCTTATATTACAATGTAAGATTTTCAGGCTTTCTAGACCGGAACAGTTGATAAATTGGGAATATTCAGTAAAATCATCAAGGCTCACACATTCGTTAACCACAGTCGAGAATCCCATGCCATCCCTCATCATCAAATCTATTGTTTATAATAATTGTAGTGAGCCAAAAACCAAGGCATCTAGCCGAAACCGGCCAACCAAAAAGCTTACAATACTCATAATGGTTTCAAGTAGCAGTTGAAAATTTAGTTCAGTGATAAACAACATAAAAGAATACGTGAGAATGTGTATGGAAGTTATGTGAAGAAAAAATTAAATTTATTTTATGAATGTGAAAGATAATGTAAAAGTATAGAATAACAAGAACTAAGACGCTCAATAGTGATTAATGACTAATCTTCATCAATTATATTGACAATATCACAACCTCATCATTAATATCATTGATTTATTATTATTATAACCATTAAACTATTACTGTTCATCAATTATAATTCAGACCTTTATTTTTTAAACAGTGATTTATTTAAAAATAATTCATATTTATTTAGGCTATCAGAATCGAGTGGGCTATAAGATTATTATAAATATTATAATAATATAAGATTAAAAATTAAGGAAATAAAATGAGAGAACAAGTTACCTATGTGATAAGAATGTTGACAAATGTTTATTAAAGAAAATTCGAAACTACTGTATTCAATTTCCAATATTGCTCATGATTATAATATATTCATTTAAGTTCATAGTAATTTGTCCAAACAGTTTTGTGAGTTCGACTAGCTGTAGTGATTCATATTATTGGCGATAAAAATTATGTGTTTCTATTATAACTATATTTATAGAGAGATCTATTTTTATTGGTAAAGTGGGTAGTAAGGAAAATAGTGGAATTGTGAGAGTAATAATCGAATATCATGCTTCCTTCAAAGATAAAACAAGATAAGATCGTGACTGAAACATTTTCTACGAAAATGAGCAATTTCTGTCTATATGTTTAGATGTTTATATTTCACTAGATCTCGAAAATGGCTCTAACAATTCTCACAAAATTCAGAACATAGTAGTTTTATAATATAAAGTGTAATATTACATTCTTTCTCAATTAAAATCGAATCTTCAATTCGATATCAATAAAACTTGATAGCAAATATCGGTGTAATTGATATGTGAACTTAACATTTTACCGGGAATTTATCAGATACACTTGTGTTGAACATCCTACTGTAACACAGTTCTATTTCTGAATTAACAGATAATTCTAATCAACATTAAGGGTAAATAAATTTAAAATAACTTTCAAAATAAAGTTTTATTGAGTATAATAGATGAAATTTGTAGAGTTGTACTCTTTATTAGTGAGGTTGGCAAAATTGATGGAGTGTCTAGGCTTCACCCGAAAGGCTTCATTTCTCTCTCATGAAAAAATGGCTGCTGGCTTGTAGAAGTGCTTTTAGTTACGGTATCTTAATTTTTTTCTATAAAATTGAAATTTGGAATGTTTTAATTGAGATCTGAATAATTTTATTGTTTTCTGAGTTTTGTGTTGAATGTGTTGTGTAATTTTGAAAGCCTGTAGCCAAATATATAAGCTCAATATGAGTAGATAAGTATTTTAGCTTGTGAGAATCTTCCATTTAAGTATCAAATGGTTTTGTTCAGTAAATATTTGTTGTAAATTGTCCAAGTATTATGAAAATTATAATTTGATTTGCTCTGACCTGGACTTTTCATTCATAGTCATTAAATCCGTTCATGATTTATCAAGATATTAGAAAAAATTGGAACCAATGACTTTTCTTAGGTGATAGGTGAATGCTATCCAACCTATTAGGATAAATTGGTATTCAAATGTTACCCCTGTGGTGGGACCGAATTACAAAATAAATATGTCCCAAATGGTATGCCCTGGTGTGGGACCCAAACTACAAAATATATCCCTGGTTATAAAAAAAATTGCTTAGTTGCCTGTAAAGTTGGTATACGGGCGAAAGTTTTACGTGACGACTTTGAGTGGTAAAATAATTTTAATGTGAATATTCATTCCTATAGTAGGAAGAAGGATAAAATAATAGTAACAATTTAAAACATTTATTTATACAAAGAATTATATTTAAAACATTAATTTATATAAAGAATCTCGCACTGAATTTCATATTAACAAAATTTTATTTTTACCTTCACACATCCTCAAGAAAATCACTCTGTCTCTCTCGCTCTTAGGCGGGCTAACTGTGCTCGATTCGATTTTTTACATGGCAAGTCGTGCTCATTTTTTCAAGTTAAACAAATTATTATTGGCTGAGAAACGATTTATACTACTTTTGTGATTGAAAACTACCACAAAATTGTGATTACTACAACATAACCTATTCACTTATACCTATTATACTTACACTTATACCTATTCACTTATACTTATTCACATAACCCAATCACTAAGTAGTGGCGCAGTTGCAGGAGATTGCTCCGTTTCACTCTCTCTCCAGGTGAATGCCTTCGGGTTGCTTTGCTGCTGCAAGCGTTGCTCGCCACTGCTCCTATTCGTGCTCTTTCCAGACGACCGTGAACCAAAACGAACGCTCTCACTCGCTCTCATTGTGAGCGCATAACGTGGGAATGTAACGCAGTTTCTTGAAGTGTCACCCGGCAAACCAATTTATAAGACGTTGTCACGTCAAAAAAAAATTATTAGTAGGATAGAATATCTTGATAGATTGTGAATGGGAGATGCTGCTGAGTGGGGAATCGGTTCGAGAGAGTTCAGTTTCTAATGAGTAAATATTTTTCATGCAGTAGCAAGATGGAGAAAAATAAAAATAATGAAATTTTATCCAGTGAAAATATTCAAAACGTAGATAAAGAATCTCAAGATTTAGACCTAACCTTAACCAATGACTCAAACAATAGTGTGCTGTAAGTGGAAACGTTTCAAATGTAACAATTCAAGAGGAAGTAGTGGGAATATCAAATGAAACAAGTATTGTAGGAGCTAAAAATGATCTGAATCTTATAGCGTTTTTAACACAAAAGTTTGATAGACAAGATGCTAGGTTTGATGAGATGAAGCTCCGACCATTAATAGAATGTTAGACCATTATATTAAAGGTCGAAGAGATGAAGCAAGAATATGCTAGCATTAGACTAGAGCAGGTTAGTACAAAGCAATAAATAAAAGAGATTCATGATACATTAAGTAAAAATCACAAAGAAATGGGTCATATAAAGCAGAAAACTAATGATGTTGGAATATCAATGTTAGATGTAGAAAAATCAATGCAAAACAAAATCATTCAAGTTTCTGATAGGGTCGATGAAGTTGTTCAAAGTGTAAATAAAAATGAGATCATAATTGAGCAACAAAATATGATACAAAATGCTATTAATGTAAAAATGATGAAAGTATTAAGCATGTTGAAAAAGAGGTTGTGGATTTAAACGAAAAAGTGGACAGGGAAATCAAGGTATTGTCCTCTTTGAAAATAGACTGTCAGGAAAATACAACTGCTATAACTGAGGTTAGGAAAAACATAAATAAAATAAACATGTCCACAAAACCGATTTGTAATCATACTGGTAGCAATAGTAATTTTGATAGGTTTGAGTTTCAAATGCAAATTGACAAAAATAATCCAATGCTTTTTTTAGCAAACTTGACTGAGTAAAACAATTTTCATGAATCAACTGGTCATGGAGCTTATGATGAATCATTAATTGTCACATCTTGTTTTTAAGTATATCGAATATCCTGTAGAAAATAAGTTTGAACTTGAAGAAGAAGGTATCAGAAACAAACGAATACTGTACAGAATAAAGAATAGAGGTGTCATCAGAAGATTCAAACAGAACATGTATAATAAACCCAAGTATAAGTTCAAGGTTGATGATTTAGTTTTAATTCAAAATTACATTTTGTCAAGCAAGCTGAAGAAGTTTTCTGCCAAGCTGTGTCCTAAATATCATGGACCTTACATAGTAAGAGATGATCTCAATAAAGGGTGTTTCAAACTTGAAGAGATAAGTACAGGTAAAATTATGAGAGTCAATCAATATATGATGAAGAAATACCATCAGAAAGCACATAATGATTAGGAATCCTGTGTTATGCCAGGATTCAGAATAGCATAATCACTATGCAGTGTATGGTAAGAGTCCATAATTGTGTCTTTTTTCTTTCCTGTAGTCTATTTTCTTGACCCTTAATCTTTTCAAATTTCGATTCTTTCCTGTCTTTGTGTAGTATTCAGTAAATTTCTTCTATTCTGCATATCTTAACCAATCTTGTCCATAGTCATTTAAATTTGTATTCTTCTGAGATAATATTAGAAGTTGAAATTGTAGCTTATTTCTCAATCTTTAATTGTTGATTAAACTTAACTTTTCTAAAAATCTATCTATTGTAGTGTAAATAATTGTGTGCTTGCGGTATATTTTTCATCCTGTATCACTTATGTGAGGTGTATCAATTTTGAGTGTGTTGTTTTATGGAATTTATTTACCCATTTTTCCTTTTTCTCTTATTTGTATTTTTAAGGGAACTTATTTACCCATTATCCATCTTGATTTTCTTTATATTGTTGAAATGGTTTGTAGTTATCATACAGTCTTCAAATTCATAAACTATTTAAAAAATAAATGGTTCAATTTAGAAAATGTTGAAATTTAATCTGATGTATAACTTCTTTTGTTATAATAATAAAAACTTCAAATTTTGAAAGTATTAATGAATTGTGCCGCCATAAATATGAAATGTTCAAGATAAAAAAAATTATTTGAATAATAATGATTTTATTGAATGTAAAACTTTTGTCATATTATTAATTGAAATGAGTTGAAGTTTGAATCTCTTCTGAATTTTAATATTAAATTAATGTCTTTTTCCCAAATTTTAAAACTTTTTTCTTTATAAACTTTGATATGATTATATTATTGTTTGAAATGGATGCTGGAGTGTATGTAGAAATTTTAGTGAGGTTTAATGATTAGTATTTTTGCTGGTATATGATTGTTTTTGAGATGGAAAACCATTATTGCCTAAAGAAGAAATGACCAAAAGGTTATGACTTAGAGAGGCAGTAATGAGATAATATTTTATGTGTTGTTTACTTATGTTGATTGCCATAGATGCAAATAATTACTTATGAATATTGATTGCCATTGAAGCGAAATATTATTGATGTTTTGAATGATTTCTTGTTTAATGATTAGTAGTAAAGTTTTGTTATGAAATGTAGTTTGTGTTTAGAACATTGGAAAGTCGAAATAAACTATAGTATCCAATAAACGATGGTTGATAATATTAAATATATTGCTTTTTATAAATTATTTGGACAAAATCTAAATGAAAATTATATAAATTTGTCTACATAAATAACTTTGAAATCCTGAATGATAAATCATAAATGTGAAATACTATATTTGAAATGTTATATTGAATGATAATGAAATGCAGATATTATATTGTATTATGGAATGATTTTTAGTGGAAGACCAATTGTATGAATATATTGTATGAAATAAAATTATTTTGTTGTGATGATCTGATGTTTTTTGCAATTTTGATAATGATACAGAGTATTGTGACATTTATGTAACATGTATTTGATTATGTTCAAAATTTTTAAGAATGGATTGAATTTTATTATTTGAACAGTGAATAAATGGAAATGAAATTATCAAATACTTTATTAAAATTTTTGTAATTGATGTCTCTATTGAATTTAAAGAAATTTCACAACTTATGTATTGCTGACTGTATAATAAGATGTTAACAATAAATTCCATTTTTATACTGATTACATACTTGTAAATAACTTTTATGTGCATTAGATTGAATTGGTAGCCTAATCAATTTTTTCTTCTTAGTTTATAAGCATATTAAAATAACAGGTACAACATGGAAGTTAACTTCAAAATGATTATCACATGAATCTCGAAATCTACAACACAAGTGAATGCCATGGAGAGTGTTAAGAACATTTGGGTGATTTTCGAACTGGTGTGACTCATTAATGGATTGCCAACGCCAATGCTATGCCAATGCCTACACCAATGTCAACGCCAATGCCTATGCCAATGTCAACGCCAATGACTACACCTATTGCTGACTACTGTAATATTACATTTTTTCTCAATTAAAATTGAATCTTCAATTCAATATTCAAAATATTAATAAAACTTGATAGCAAATATCGGTGTAATCGATATACAGACTAAACTTTTTACAGGGAATTTATCATATATACTAGTGTTGAACATTCCACTGAATCACTGTAACAAAGCTATATTTCTGAATAAACAGATAATTCTAAACAATATGAAGGTAAATGAAATTTAAAATACCTTTGAAAATAAGTTTTATTGAGTATAATAAATTAAATTTGTAAAGTGTTTTCTTTATTAGTGAGGTTGGCATTGATGATGTTTTTAAGGTGTGTCTTTTAAGAAAGCAAGTCATTTTTGCTCTCAGGAAAAATGGCTGCTGGCTGAAATAGAATCGTTTTTGTCCTGTTGAAAATTTTCTGTTTATGTGAATTTAAAATGTTTATTTGAGGTCTGAATAGTTTTATCATTTTCTAAATGTGTGTTGTATGTATCGTGTGATTTTGAAGTTTGTAGCCGAACAAATGAATTCAATATGAAGAGATGAGTATTTTAGCTTGTAAGATTCTATGTTTAAGTGTCAAATGGTTTTGTTCAGTAAATTTTTGTTGTAAATGCCCAAGTATTATGAAAATTATAATTTAATTTTGCTCTGAACTGGATTTCTTATTCATAAGCATTAGATTCATTTATATATATCAAGATATAAGCTTATTAGGAGCCGATGACTTTCCTTAAGTGATAGGTGAATGCTATCCAACCTATTAGGATAAATTGGTAGCATGTCAAATGGTACGCCCTGGTGTGGGCCCCAAACTACAAAAATATACCTGTTATAGAAAAAATTATTAGTAGGATAGAATATCTTGATAGATTGTGAATGGGAGATGCTGCTGAGTGGGGAATCAGTTCGAGAGAGTTCAGGTTCTAATGAGTAAATATTTTACATAGTAGCAAGATGGAGAACAATAAAAATAATGAAATTTTATCCAGGGAACATTCAGAATGTAGATGAAGAATCTCAAGATTTAGACCTAACCTAACAATGACTCAAACAATAGTGTAGCTGTAAGTTAAAATGTTTCAATTTAACAATTCAAGAGGAAGTAGTAGAAATATCAAATGAAACCAATGGAAGGAGCTAAAAATGATCTAAGTCTGTTGTATTATGTAGATGGCAGTGGCCACTGGAAAGAATTGGAAGGTGTAAGGTTATTTTTAAAAAGATTTAATGTTGATTATGTTGTAATGTAAATGTATGGAGTTTCAATAAATGAAATAGAAGAAGGCAATGACTTTATTTTAAAACATGGCGATTAGGAAAATAATTTGA
Source organism: Nilaparvata lugens (assembly GCF_014356525.2). Classification (NCBI taxonomy): domain Eukaryota; kingdom Metazoa; phylum Arthropoda; class Insecta; order Hemiptera; family Delphacidae; genus Nilaparvata; species Nilaparvata lugens. The sequence goes on from NC_052508.1 coordinate 56,585, forward strand.
CCCAAAACCTTATGACGTTTACCAATGCCAAAATTAACTGTTTTTCACTTTGTCAAATTATTTCCTAATCGCCATGTTTTAAATAAAGTCATTGCCTTCTTCTATTTCATTTATTGAAACTCCATACATTTACATTACAACATAATCAACATTAAATCTTTTAAACATAACCTTAACCTTTCCAATTCTTTCCAGTGGCCACTGCCATCTACATAATACAACAGACTTAGATCATTTTTAGCTCCTTCCATACTGGTTTCATTTGATATTTCTACTACTTCCTCTTGAATTGTTAAATTTGAAACATTTTAACTTACAGCTACACTATTGTTTGAGTCATTGTTTAAGGTTAGGTCTAAATCTTGAGATTCTTCATCTACATTCTGAATGTTCCCCCTGGATAAATTTCATTATTTTTATTGTTCTCCATCGCTACTATGTAAAAAATATTTACTCATTAGAACCTGAACTCTCTCGAACTGATTCCCCACTCAGCAGCATCTCCCATTCACAATCTATCAAGATATTCTATCCTACTAATAATTTTTTCTATAACAGGTATATTTTTGTAGTTTGGGGCCCACACCAGGGCGTACCATTTGACATGCTACCAATTTATCCTAATAGGTTGGATAGCATTCACCTATCACTTAAGGAAAGTCATCGGCTCCTAATAAGCTTATATCTTGATATATATAAATGAATCTAATGCTTATGAATAAGAAATCCAGTTCAGAGCAAAATTAAATTATAATTTTCATAATACTTGGGCATTTACAACAAAAATTTACTGAACAAAACCATTTGACACTTAAACATAGAATCTTACAAGCTAAAATACTCATCTCTTCATATTGAATTCATTTGTTCGGCTACAAACTTCAAAATCACACGATACATACAACACACATTTAGAAAATGATAAAACTATTCAGACCTCAAATAAACATTTTAAATTCACATAAACAGAAAATTTTCAACAGGACAAAAACGATTCTATTTCAGCCAGCAGCCATTTTTCCTGAGAGCAAAAATGACTTGCTTTCTTAAAGACACACCTTAAAACATCATCAATGCCAACCTCACTAATAAAGAAAACACTTTACAAATTTAATTTATTATACTCAATAAAACTTATTTTCAAAGGTATTTTAAATTTCATTTACCTTCATATTGTTTACAAATATCTGTTGGAAATGAAAATATAATGTTTAAGCTAGACACTGGGAGTGAGGTAAATGTGTTGCCAACAAATAGTATTAGTTCAGATAATCTTGCTAAGGTTGTGCCGACCAGTATAACTTTAGAATCTTATGGGGGGTTTAAAGTTAAACCTATTGGCTGCATAAAATTGCAATGTACTGTGAAAAATATGAGTAGGATTTTAAATTTTGTAGTGGTAGATATTGATGCTAAACCTATGTTGGGTTTGCATGCGTGTTTAGAGCTTGAATTGATAATCAGAAAAGTCTGTCAAATCACAACTAAAAACTTGGAACAAGAAAGTTTTGTGACAAATAATAATTAGCCAATGTCAATCAAAGTAAATAATATGTATAACATTGATATTGAATACATCCCATTTAAATATAAATGTCCCAACTTTTCATGTATACTATACATATTCTTGATATGTATAATATATATATTTCTTGATACATATATATACATATTTCTTGATACGTATACTATATGTATTTCTTGATACGTATGCTTGATACGTATTTCTTGATACATATATATATATTTCTTGATATGTATATTTTATGTATTGAATAATACGTCAAATATACATATTGTCCAATACATAAATTTGATGTATTGAGTGATATGTCTATTTCTTGTATTGAAAACTAAATCTAATTTATGTATTGAATAATACGTAATATGTCACACTATTTCATCTATTATATGTATTTCATACAAATATCTCATTTAATTGAGGTACCTCATTTATACATGTTGCCTAATACATCTAATTATTGACAAACACATTAATTTATTCATGTATTATTTGTGTGATACATTCATTTCAGTAGTGTAGATTTGAGAGTTCTGCACAAGACCAATAGGAGATGAGGGGCATGGCCTAAGCAGCAGGTGCACAACCTGCTTGGGCCAGCATCAGCAAAAACTTTATTTAAGCTTAGGCATGAAATTGACTGATGTACATAGAGTAATCGCTTTTCAACAGTCATACTGGCTTAAACCGTTTATTGATTTGAATGCACAACTTAGGAAGGAGGCTAAAAATTCATTTGAACGTCAGCTCTTTAAATTTTTGAGTAATTCACTGTACGGCAAGATGCTTGAAAGTTCTAGGGAACGAATAGATTTTAAGCTAATTACTTGTCAGAAATCATTGGAAAGATTGATTGCAAAACCAAGTTGTAAACAATGGATTGTGTATGACAAAGACATTGTTGGTGTACAAATGTGTGAAACAGAAATAAGATTAGATCGTCCAATTTATGCTGGTTTTTCTATTCTTGATTTGAGTAAATTTACAATATTCAATTTCCACTACAACATTTTCTTGAAAATGTTTGATCCAAGCTGTGTTAAATTATGCATGAGCAATACAGACTCGTTGCTATATCATATCAAATCAGACGATATCTATGCAGTTATCAAACAAAATCTCCAACATTTTGATACAAGTGCTTACCCCACCACTCATTGTTGTTATAGCCAATTAAATCGTGGTGTACCTGGTATATTTAAAGATAGACTTTCTAATTTTCAAATAACTGCTTTTTCGGGTTTATGGGCGAAATTTTACAGTTTTGAATATATTTTAAGCAGCAGCAGCAGCAGCAGCATAAATAGTAGTAGTAGTAAGGATTTAGCAAGTAGTAGTTGTAGTAAGGATTTAGCAAGTAGTTCTTCTAAAATAATGAGTAAACATACAGCTAAGAGTATAGCAAGAACGGTTATAGATAATAAACTGAGGTTTGATATGTATATGAAATGTCTGACAGATAGATCAATACAACGCGAATGCTTTTCACAATTACGTAGTTATTCCCATGATATTTATCAGATAAGATGTGCAAAAATTGCATTATCACCATTTGATACAAAGAGATATATTGAATCAAATGGAATAGAAACAAAAGCATGGGGTCATTATTCAATAGAAGAGAGAA
>NC_052508.1:59833-114923 GCF_014356525.2 Nilaparvata lugens
TGGGATAATTAAATGGGATTTAATAGATCAATTTTCTAAATCAAAATGAGTGGTAAATAAAAATCGCATCATGTGACTGGTGTAGGTCTGGTATCAAAGTTCTCAGGTCTCGCCTGATTATTTACAGGGCCTCTGACGTGACTTGATGACTTTGTAATGCAATTCGTCAATATAATCAACATTTTCATTTTTGACTTGTGCATAACAGACATGTTACAGACGTGTTCTGTAGTATTACAGAAGTACTGTAATGGTTGGAAAGAGAGATCTCCACAAAATATGCATGTAATATGTATATAAATAAAGAAAAGACTGATATGATATTGGTGGATATTATTGGATACAAGGTTAATAGGAGTAGGAGGAATTCCATTTAATAGGAGAACAGCGTTGCCGATTTTATGTTTTGTCACTGCCTTCTATAATAGAGGAAAGCTGATAACGTTATATCTGATGAAATATCAACTGTTCATTCGGTACCAGTTTACAACGGACACATCGGGTATTTAAAAAGATGTACTTACTCTATTCCTTATAAAAATTATGGATTTGATTAAAAAACCAAGTTATTTCAAAATGGATTGTGTTGGTTGTAGAGTAAAATATTTAGGGAGAACGAGGTTCAAAGATGAGGAAGTTTTAGATTTTATGTTGGAACACAATATTTTTACAACGTAAGTGTTACAACGTGTAAAATGTGTGGGGAACCGTGCAATTTGGCCAAAAAGTGAAATAGGCCTACTAGTGATCAAATAGAAGGGACCATACCTAGATTTGGTGTAAAAGGCTGACTTCCCTGGCTAACTGATTGAGTTCCAGTTTAGTAGAAGATATGACGATTGTGAGGAGCGCAATCAGCGCATCCACTATTTCTTTGAGGCGGCGGTGAGTTGTATGTCCCCACGCACTAGTAGGGTAAGGTTGGGATGGGTTTGGTGAGATTGGTTTTCCTTTTGCATTGGAGTTTTGAGTGTTAAACAGTGAATTGACTGTTGTCACATAAAATTTTTCTGAAGTGTTTTAAAAACAATAGTGAAATTAAAAAAAAGAAAACTATTTGATGTGTCCATTATAAATAATTACCGTTCATTCTTGTTTAAACAATACATTATATTCTATTCGTCAAGAAAATATATTTCTTATGCCCGGTTGCAGAGTCCACACATAACTCCACCTATAGGCTATATCTATGTAAGACATAAACTAAAATCATACACATAAACTGTTGGCCGTTGCTCAGTCGTTTTGTAGAGGACTTTTAGCTATAGGCGGCTTTAGTAACACACATAGGTCACACTGCTGCTCTGTTACGAAAAGTGTGATCCAGTTGCCATATGAAACCTAAAGCTAAGTTCACACTAGCATGTAGCAGTGGCGCCACTTTTACTGGCTTCAAAGTGGCGCCAAAAATGGACCGTATAAACCCCTAATGACGCGCCATTTTTAGTGGAGAGGCGCAGTGGCGAGCCAACTGGAGTCACGCCACAAATATATGTTTTGACAAATATTATTGGTGCCAGTAGCGACTGATGCGCCATCTGTACTGACGCGTCACTTGCGGTGGTCCGGGTAAACCACAGTGCCAGTGCTAGTGACGGACGTCTAGCTCCATTTTCATTTGTTTACTTAGCTTGATCTCTGTATAAACGTGTTGTTTCCTGGGTTTAATCCGAACAATTCCTCCAATAACTCTTCACTAACCAATCAATCAATCACTGTTCCTAACACATTCCGAACACTCTCAATGTAATCGGACATTTTGAAGGTAATCAGACAACAGCTAAAAAATTAAACCAACCATTTCTGTGCAAAAAACTCGAATGTCTCCATGAAAATGGCGCCATTAACAGTGGCATGGCTTGAAAATTCCCTTTTGTGTGTAAACCGCTAGTGTCATGACGCTATACGAGGTAGAAGTGTAAAAAGGAATAGCTGTGAACATATCTAAAAGCGCTCACATAAGTTCCTCAAAACAAGATGGCGGAACATCACGTCGTCTTCTATATTTAAGAATATTGTGAGGTTATGTTTGCAAGGTATCCTGATAAAGGTGATCCAATATTGCTAGTTCATCTTTGTGTTTGCAAACTTTGTTGTCAAATGTTGCAAATTGAGATATGATACTATTAATGTTTTTACTATACTCTTGTAAAACGTTCGAATTTGTTTTCTGTGATAAAGTTTTCTACGTTTTCATTATAGTCTGTTTTATTATTAGCCTGCTATTGTGTTCTCTTTTAGGCTTTTGTTATTATGGCTTGTTTGTTCCTTAATTTGTATGATATAGAATTGATTAATTTCCTGTCTTCTTTGAATTATAAATAAATATATATATATAATATATAATTATACTGAAGTATAAAATTTTAAAGCTTGAACTTTGAATAAATTGAAATTCATATTTGTAAAACAACTTGTAATTTGAAACCTTTTAAAAGTCAAAAGCCAGGTTTTAAAAAAGACGGTTAAATTTTAATCTTGATTAAATGCCACAGAAACCAATCAGAGAAGGCTTTTTTAAAAAGAAGGCTTCCCTTTTTTTAGTTCTCTTGGCATTTAATCACGGTTAAAATTTAACAGGCCTTTGTGCAACGTAGCCTATAAAATATCACTTTGATAAAGATTTTGCCGAAACAATAATACCTTCATAACAATAACATAACCTTCAAATTATTTTTAAAACCATGCATTTAGATTTTAACACCACGACTTCGGACCCATAGTTTGAAAGGATGATTTCAGCTTATGAGATGCTCATAAATGCTATCAGACGACTGTGCAACGCCTGAGAAGGGATTTAGTTGAGCGCTTTTAGTTTACCATCCCACATAGCTGTGTGGCGTCTGTGCAACGCAAATTGTGTTTATGTGGATGCACATAGGTTAAATACGAGACTATAAAGTTATGTGACGACTCTGCAACCGGCCATAAATAATTATACATACCGGATTTAATAATACTATAACTACTAATGTATTGTTGATTAATTATATTTCTACATTGTTGAAAACGATCTGGCAACTTTGCAGAAATAGAAAAGGATAGCACTATCTGCTTTGTCGAATAATAGACAAGGATAGCAACACCAATGTTAATCAAATACTGCCATTATAACTTGGACCTTACTTTAGTAGCTAGTTACTAGATTCTAGTTTTTATTCAATCGCCCCTTTTTGAAATAAGATCAAGTCCACTTTCCTTTTCCGTAACAATTTCCAGTCTAGAAAGTCAATTGAATGTCGGACTTGTACAATAATTTTTTTATTCATTGATACGCCATCACCTAACGTAACCTAATACAACACAATCTAACCTAATTCAACCCAACCCAACCAACACTAATACAACCCAACCTAACCTAATTCAATCTAAACCATTCAAATTACATAACTACCTAAACTTTCAAACATTCAAAATTCAACCCAAACCAATAAAATCTAAAAAAAATATTTAAACCTAATCTAACATACGGTAACCTAACCTTGAGATTCTGTGTTGTGGTGTTTAGGCCGTCGAAGCTGGGCCAAATCGGACCGCAGTTTTGCAACAAGTCTGCCGTCTACAACGAGTCAACCGTGGAGGATTTGCGCCTGACCTTGGACGAGTACTGGGCGGACATAGAGGGCACAGGCGACGAGCGCTTCTGGGAGCACGAGTGGCTGAAGCACGGCACATGCGCGATGACTGATCGCCTGCTGCGCACCGAACGCTCCTACTTCGAACAGGGCCTCGCCTGGAACAAGCAGTACAACGTGAATGACATGCTTAACGCCGCACAAGTGCGTCCCGGCGACAACAACCAGGCCTACAATGTCACCGTCATCGCCGACGCCATACAAACCGCTACCGGCAAGGCGCCCCGCATTCAGTGCATTCATGATGTGGTCAGTTACCTTTGGGCCTCATTTTATTCCATCAAATTATCAGTGTGTTTAATATTGTTAGAGTTCTTTGATAGTGTAATCCATATACATCATTATATTCCATCAAATTATCAGTTATTTAATATTGTCAGAGCTCTTTGGTAGTGTAATAGGTCATCTTTTATCAAATACATTCGAACCTCTTCATAAAGATTCTCTAAGGCTGGATACTAACGGTAGGACATGCATGATAAATGCATGTTTATCATGCGCACACACACATGTTCATCTATATCTATTTTTATTTTTTACAATATTGAAATTGAAGGAAATAATATGATGAAGGAAAGAATCGTCTTAAGCTGCGTTTACACCAATGTTAACAAATGTTAATAACTTCATACTTATAGATTCTATTAGATTGAACATAACTTATCATACACATGTTGAATATATGACTGTGTTTATCAAGCTCCGTTCAATTTAATAGAATCTATAAGGATTAAGTTATAAACATTTTGTTAATAACTCTGGTGTAAAAGCAGCTTTCAACATGGACGGTATATGAAATACACGAATGACGTCTGAACAACTAAACTGATTAACTTCAAATTTTGCAAAAAATTCTGAATTTACCGAGGGTATACATAGGATTATTGTTATTGCTATTAACAAATTCATTTAATTTGGATGTGATTCATAACCTACGTAATTATAAAAGCCCAACCAAACAGGGCTTTCTCCAAGTAACTCCTTAGCTTAGTTGTATTGAATTGGATTTATTGCCAAAAATCACAAATACATATTAGTACAATATAATTACCAGAGTATACAATACAAATATACATTGATTGTAACTTGAGTATAACAATATTATCAATGTAGCCTAATATTTGGCACTGCCAACATAAGATTCCTTGTGTGTCTGCAGTGAGTTGCAGTCTACTTACTCTGCTTCAATTATTCAGTTGGTAGCGAGCGCAATTGATGAATCAAAGGTTGCAGGTTCGAAACATAACAAACCATTTTTTTCTGGAAATTTCCAACTTTTAAAGATTATCTACGTAATTTTGAACAAAATAATGAATAATTCTTCTTCATTAGACTCCGGTTACAACGCGGTTGAAGGGACCATCCGTTTCTGAGCGCTAAAACTAGAGTTGCCATTTATTAACAGTTAGTGGAAATAAGTTCCAAGACAATCAGGTACTAAGCAGCTATTTAAATCACTTTGCCATCCTTATTTATTATACTGTACACTTTGAACACGCTTTTGATAAATATTTTATGATCTTACTTTCTAAAATAGTCATTGAAAATTTTTTATTTTTTCTAGAATTTAGGAATTTCCTGTTTATGCTACTTGAAGTCTCATACAAATTTGACAGTATCATGTCATCACTCTCATTCTCTCTCCCCCCACACTCATAAAAAGAAATCAATTGTTTCACTTGATTAAAAGCCTGAGAAAGAGTTGGAGGTTCCACAAATTCCTCTTCCATTTCAAAATCATCTGTATTAGTTTTATTCTCTCCTAAAACTTGACCGATTAATTCTTCATCTGTTACACTCCTATTAGCTATAACATTTTCGTCGAAAGAAATGAATGAATGTAGCTATCCAGGAATGTTATGCTGTTGAATCCATTGGCTTAATGGTATGTTATCTTTGTCATCCTCGTCATTGATTGTGTTTTCTATACATAGTGTAGAATCTGATAATCCTGCATGATTGAAGCAATGCGCTATTGTAGATTGGATAACTTTATTCCATGCCTTTTGAAGAAATCGACAAGCATCAAATAGAGTACCTTTTTCAAAGTTTAAAAAGTCTTCATCATGGAGAATACTTATTGCTAGTTTTTTCGATGAGCTTTCAAGTAAAGCTCATGTAATCCTCGCTGTGACTGACCTCTAGACAATCTTGAACAGTTTGAGAATGACAGAATGAACGTTGACTAATTTCAATATATAGGTATTATCTTCCTATTTTATATTCCATCTTCTGATTTAAACGTTCATTATCTTTTCATTCTATCTAGATGTCGAAAAATGAGTCAAATAAAGAAGGTATATTCATTCCATTCATGAGTAGTCTATTTTATCCAATATAAATGATAAATTCTAACAATAAATTTGCAGTATGAATTTTTGGAATCTCCTCCATGTGTACTATTAAATGTTAATACTATTGTTATTAATATACTATTAAATAGTATATTATAATAACATAAAAAACGTTGAGAAAGATTTGAAATTGATAAATATTGAAAGAGCATTGTCAAAACCAACTGTTTATAGTCTAGGGTGCCATAAGGGTGAGTGTGAGCAAAATGCTCACGCGCGACCACTGACGTTCTGCAAGTCCGTGTGACTACTCGCGTGTTAATGACTCCTTGGTCCATTGGCTGAATTACACTCGTACAATTTGTAGGCAAGAAGATAGGTTTGATGTTTTTCAGTTTGTTGATCTTTGGATGTGCTGTGCAGTTGTCCGCTAGTAAAGCTACACTCTTGCCTTTTCTATGTAACTCCTTATTCCAAGCTCTAATTCATGTTCAAAAATCTCCGACGTCATCCAGTCTTTCTTGTTTGCTGTATACTTGACCGGCAATTTTTTACAGATTTGAAACATCGTGGATTTCTTGATTTCCCAATCACTAGAAGTTTTTCCTTTCACATTGGCACAAACAAATACAGTGATGCGTTCTTTCAACAACTTCTCGCCAATACACTTCTCTCCTTTAAATTTAAAGTGTTTTGGGGAGCAAGTCTATAAAAAGTCCAGTCTCATCTCCATCAAATATATTGTCACTGCCGTAGTCCTCTAGAATTTTTGGCCACTCAGATGCAATCTATTCACGAGTAACATTTTGATTGACTTATTTTGCTTCAACTCATACCTTACCAAAGAAAATTTTGTGATGTTTTTTGAATTGTTCAACCTAGCTACTAGTGCACTCAAAGTCTATATTTATAAGTCCTGCTAGTTGTTGTGCTTTAGCTTGTAGAATAAAGCTGCGTTTACACCGGAGTTAATTACAAAAGTTTTTAACGTTTTTGTTCTCAACTGATGTTAATTAGAAAAGTCAATAACATCATGTTAAGTTGCGTTTACACCGGCGTTACACCGGAGTCGGTAAAGATCAAAGGAAATGTGTTATGTTAATAACAAGAGCCTCTTTTATCGCATTAACTTTTGCTAATAACAGGTTACTATCTTCCCCGCAACCCCCTCGCCCACCCTACAACTACAGCTGTTCCCTAATAACTACAGCTGCAGACGAAACTCGTGACAAAGTTATAACTTTTGTTGATAACAGAACTAGCAGCCAAAAGAAAATGTTATTAACTTATGTTGAAAACTTTTGTTTTAAACTCTGGTGTAAACGCATTATAATTTATTTACACTAGTAGTTCTGTGAACAGTAGACCCCACGCAGTATTTTCATCCACAAGTACCTGATTGAAACTATAGACCTTATGGAAATACATCAATAGACTGGCTTCTCCACACTTCTGTGTAATCACTTGTCAGCTGATTCATGATGAATAATTCTATAGTCTTATTTTTACTTTCCTTGCCCTATTACCATAGGTAAGGAAAGTATTGCTTTCCGAAAAAAATTAAGGTACCCCAATTTGTGAATTTCCATACGTTTTAAGGTCCCCTGAGTCCAAAAAGGTGGTTTTGGGTATTGGTCTGTATGTGTGTGTGTGTGTATGAGTGTGTGTGCGTCTGTGTACACGATATCTCATCTCCCAATTAACGGAATGACTTGAAATTTGGAACTTAAGGTCCTTACACTATAAGGATCCGACACGAACAATTTCGATCAAATGCGATTCAAGATGGCGGCTAAAATGGCGAAAATGTTGTCAAAAACAGGGGTTTTCGCGATTTTCTCGAAAATGGCTCCAACGATTTTGATCAAATTTGATCAACAACAGATTATTCAGAGTAAAACAAGGTGCCGACGTCTCCGAATTGGAGGAAATAAGGGCTGGAGTTCCACAGGGTAGTGTTCTTGGACCAGTTCTTTATGTGTTGTACACAAGCGATCTTCCTGAATTGGATGCAGTGACAATAGCTACTTTTGCTGATGATACTGCAATACTGGCAGAAGGGGAAACAGTACAAGAAGCAGCCACAAAACTACAGAATGCTAGCAACAGATTCAGTGACTGGACCAAAAAATGGAGAATTCGATTAAATGAGATGAAGTCTATTCATATCAACTTCACAAACAAAATTATCAATGACCCGATTCGAATAAATCTGAATTGGAATGTAGTACCACACAGCAACACAGCAAAATACCTTGGAATGACTCTTGACGCCAAGTTTAAATGGAAAGAGCATATCAAGATTAAAAGGAGCGAGCTAGGACTCAAATACAGTAAAATCTATTGGCTGTTGGGCCGTCAATCACAACTCTCATTGGACAACAAGTTATCGATTTACAAACAAATTCTAAAACCTGTCTGGACGTATTGAATTCAGCTTTGGGGCTGCTCTAGAACTTCTAACATCAGTCAGATTCAAACATTCCAAAACAAAGTACTGCGGAACATGGTGAATGCGCCCTGGTACATATGGAACAGCGATTTGCACCGAGATCTGCACATCCCCTATGTGACGTGAGATAAGACGATTGGCAGCCCATCATGAGTCACGTCTTCATCAACACGACAGCACCGAAGTCATCCAACTACTAGACAACACTGAACTCACTAGGAGGTTGAAGAGAACAAAGCCCTTTGAGTTGGTGTAGTGCTAGTGGAGTGATTAAAGTATATTGAATAAAAGTGTAGTGAAATAATTTAAAGTAGTGAAATTATAGATTGGAACTGTAGGCTTCACTGGAAGACTTTAGCAATAAAAATTAATTTAGAATAAGAAATAACAGAACAAAATTAATGGTTAGTCCTAGTGACTAGTTTTAATAGAAATAAAAAAACAAAACAAAAAACAATAAGGCTAACGCTAAATCAAGGCTATAAATCAATCGTTTTATCCGATGGGCACGTTATAATATGGTTGTCGCCCATTGACGGTTTAAAATATACATTCAGGCTAGATGGGAGCTATCCGTAAGTGTCTCACCAGCGATAGAAAGTCATATGAATATTTCTTATAATACTGGTTAATCATTCAACCACTAAGCTTAATAACATTTGCTGATACATTCGCTAGGGCTACTTTGCCAGATTAAAGTTCCGCATAATGGCCGGGACACACATATCCGCACCGAGCCCGCGCCGCGGCACGGCCGTGTGACGGACGTACTACGGCGAGTGAGAAAACAAATGCTTTCAAACGACCCATACTACCGCACATACTACCGCACATACTATCGCACCGCGTCAGCACAGTCACCGTGTTTGTTGCCCGAGCCGTGCCCGCGCCGTCACCGACTAGTTCAGATTACTTTTTGACGGAGACGGTGCTGGCTCGTTTAACAAGAAAGTCCACTTTCTCCCTAACAAGAAAGTGGACATTGAGTATGAAATATTCCATACAAATACTATACTATGTATAATATTTGAAAAATATGGTTGAACGGAAAATAAGTTAAACCAAAAGTGAAAGTATATAACTAAATAATAAGTCAAGCCAAAGGTATGATATGATAAATAATAAAATAAACAACAAAAAGTATAAAAGAAAACTAATTACGTTTAGATACATGAGGCAGAAGATAACAATTTTATTGCCTGTATATATTTCCGATACATGACTGATTGTGGTATTGTTATGCACCGAAATATGCACTATGATTCTCATTTTCTGTGTCTACAGGTAATTAGTTTAAAATTAAAAATGTATATTAAAATCTGATGTAACAAGCTTTAATAGTGTTATATTATTAACAATAGTTTAACACAGAAATCAGATCACAGTAGCACTACAGAACTGAGACACTGCTGCCACTCGGCTGTCGCACGGATATGTGTGTTCTCCTATCATCATCACCGTGTCATGGACGTAGCTTGGCCGTACCTCGGCACGGGCTCGGTGCGGTTATATGTGTCTCGAGCTTAAATTTGTGTTAGGTTGGCTGATGGCTGTAAGTTGCAGATGATTTCCAAACAGGGCAAAAACTTTCTCAAATTTTCAATTTTCTTTCCAAAAATATGAAAAATGTCTGAATTAACAGAATTTAGTGCATTTGTTACAGATGGAGTATACTTGAAGTAGTTTATTTCTTAAATAAATTACAATTATTAAACTGCTGTAAAAATTGTTAAGAAGCATTCAATTTATGAAACATTCCATACATTGTACCTATGAAACATTAAAAATTGGTTGTTAGTGGTAGTATTAATTTAACGTTGTTTATTTTTTCATTCACACTTGAAAATTACTTGGAAGTTTGAAATATTTTGTGTGAGAATGAAAATAAATGGTTACTTTCATTTTCAATTTTCTTATACAATAGTAACCCTGATCAAGAAAGTGGACATTGAGTATGAAATATTCCATACAAATACCATACTATGTATAATTTATTTGAATTAACAGAATACATGATAATTATTCATTCGCATTGCAATTGTTAGAAAGCATTCAAAATTGTATAATAAATCCTTATTGCTAGAATACAGGTACATTCAATTTTGATATACATATAATACATTGAAATTTCTGTAACTAGAACACAAGTAGCTTCTCAACGTTCTATTTTATTTTCTCTACACGAATAAGATATTTCTTAAATTGTTTGAACCTAGTAGTTTCTCGGCTGAAAATGATCAAGACATTGTGTATTTATCTTACGATATCATTGTGTACATTGCTTACAATTTACGTAGCCATCAGTGTGTTAACATCTATTTATTTACAAAGGCAACTTTCTAAAAAGGCATATTTTATTGTGTGCATAGCTTAGAAAATGAAGTGATATACATTCAAAGTCTTATTCTTTCAATTATATACATTCGATTTTATTAAAACCCGGCCTGTTTTCTAGTCTGCTTTCATTCATATAAAAATGTTGTTCAATTTGTTGCACTATTTTTGAAGATTACCCACTGAAAAGATTATAAAATTGAGTATTGACATAGAATAGAACAATTGTATAAGTTTCCTGTGGTATTGAGTTTGCAATAAGAGTGAATTTGATTTTGACAGAAAACCGGGCTGCCATTCCTGTTTGAGGTGCGCATCTGTTTTGACAAGAACCTGACACTGACCGACTGCTTTGGAACCCGGGCGAGCGACACGTGGATGTACACAGCCGGCTCCACCCACAGGTGGCGTGGCGGAGGCGGCATGGAGGTGAAAGAGTCCGCCAAAGTGGTGACCAACTGCCCGATGGACAAGCCCATCATGTACCCTGGCAGTGTGCCGTCGCCCCACCGCAGGCGTGCCCTCTTTGAAGACGACCAGCCCCAATTCTTCCTTGTCAGGTTTTACAAAACGTTGAAACTGCTTATCTGGGCTACATTATAAGACAATCTAACGTGTTCTAAACATATCTGGAGCTGTATTCAGGAATTTGAACATGCGACTATTTTATGCTGGGTTGTGTCAACCGGGATTAGCCGTGCGATTAGTTGTGGTCCCTGGCCCCTCAAACGGTGAAAGCGAGCTGGTATAGATGGTACAGTCTCAAGAGTAAGGATAAAATTGCAGCGGCGTAAAGACAGCCGTGACTGAACCATCCATAGTAGTGTGACGGAATTTTGTTTCTTGTACATATCATTCCTTCTATCTCTGCGTGCGCACTGTCCAAAGATTAATTGAGAATAGAATAGTAAAATTACTTGATGATGGGAGGCAGGAAGTAGACTGATCCATGACCTCACCACAAACTTTTCAGTGATCTATCGCATATGGAGATGGAAAGCCAGGACTCACAACTAATTTTGTTTGATGCAACCTAACATTATAGAATGTTTATGACTATCTATGACTAATGGCTATATCTGAGGCAACGCACTACATTTTCCACTGAAAACAACGAAAACCATTGATGCTACGTCGGAGCAACTAGTACTAACATTCAACTTTTATATTAGTGGCTAGCCTTATACTATTTGAAATTCTGTTTTAATGTGAATGTTTAAGGAGGAACTAGAATACGATTTTTAAAACATCTATATATTTACGTTTGTTTGAACTGCATTTGGTAAATTATAACATGAAAAATCGAAAGAAAAGCTTGAATTTTTTTGAATAACATTTTTGTTAACTAACCTTATGTTGAACTCTCCTTCGTACAGTGAGTTGCATAATGGAATAGAATAGTATTATGAAGATTTATTACTTCTGGGGACTTGAACTGGGATTTGAATGAAAGTAAATGTCAGGTTTTTTCCTTGCACAACGCCATTACAGAATAGATTATGTGGAATAAAATTACACCGAATCTCTTGTATATAGAATGGTGTTAATTTCTTGATTTACTTTTGATTGAAGTTTTAGAAGCTTCTTCAATGTTGATGAAAGGAAATGTTCTTGTATTGTTTGTAGATGTAACTAATTCAACTTAATATTGTTGTTAAATATTTGCACTGTTATGGGTGTAGTTTTCCTGTCATTATCATGATAATGATCTTCGATTTAAGTACAGCTATCGCACATAGAAATAATTATAATAGAAGAAAATATAGCCATAGACGATAAGGTAATAGTTTTCAACTGTAACGACAAATTTAGTAGTTTACATCTGACGTGGTATAAATACCGTATTTAATTTAGCTCCAATAATGTCCAATTATCAATTATTATGATTTCATTTTGTTTCTATCAGATGGACTTTTGTTACATAGATGAGATTTTCTACCTTAATTCTGTTGGTGATTCTCGAATTGTGTACTTGTACTTCTATTGATCTTATAGTCGTTATAGGATTCTTCCAATGACTAGATTATGATGTGACTAGATTATTTACAGTGTTCAACAAAGAATTTACAGTGACTAATTGGTTCAATTCCAATGACTAGACCTTATAGAATAGGTCCTGATAGATTTAAGGTATCACAATTTCTGAAGTACATTTATTTGAGAAACTATTCATCTAATAAAGCTTTAGTCAGTTTGAAACCCCTTTATTCTAATTTTGTCTTTAAGTTAACTAACGTTTAATACCTCGTATACTTATCAATTATATATTTTTCTAAACCAACAACCTTATAATACAACAAGTGCTTTTAAGGTTGTTTAAATAACCTTGCTTCTCAAGGTTTTCTGAATAATTTTTATCCAAATAAGTCGTTCGGTAATTTTTTCAAACTTTGTTTAGCAATATGATCAAACGATTTCCTTTTAATTCCAAAATAATAATACCGGTATTCTGTTTATGAAAGTAATACTTTCTTACAATTCTCTATCAACCAGCTAGGTCAATATGTATCTAATACGTGTTAAACTTGCTCTGTTTCAACAGCGAAATTTTTGTAGAAAGTGTTGTAGAATGTGAAAAGTAATATTTTCAATAAATTACAATTATTTCTTGCTTGAATGTTGAGCGAAAACTGAGAAATCATAAACTGAGGTGAGATTTGAAGCCCATTTAATACCTTCTCAATGTTATCAAGAATTTTTTCTGATAAATCATTTATCAAAGAAATTTATAGATGGGGTATTTATATAGCCATAATGGACTTAAAGCAACTTGTAGAATATTCAAAATCATTACAGTTTTTAACAATTTTAGGTACTGACAAAACTTATGATTTATGTCAAATATTAATGTGAATAATATTTTCGTTTCATCTGTTACTTGAAGTTGTGCGTTTCATCATGCTTTAATTAATTTTGAATTAGTATTTTTCTCGAAAGATAGCAACATTCGAGTATATCGTATAGGTAACATAAAGGTATGTTCAATTCTCACCACTACTACATTTTGATCATTCTAGAAAAAACTGTTCATGACTTATCACCAACTGAATAAGATTCTACTTTTCTTGCTCTGGGATTGTTCTCTCTCAAAAGTAACATTAAATGAACACTTAAAGCAAGAAATGAATTTGATCAGTCACAAAAGTTCTTTACTAGCTTTTTTATAGATTTTATTTGCTCTAATTACACTCATAATAGTAATTTGATAGTTTTATGTGTTTTTAGACATGCTGAAAAAGACAATTTGAATTCACATTTTGTTCTTCTATAGTAAAGATGCTCTTACTCAGCTGTCGTTGCTTTATTCATTAATTTAATGTTAATTACTATTTTGAAAACATGAATTTACTTATTTGAAATTACTTATTTGATCAGAATATTCTATTTTCTATAACATCGAAGATTGTTTACGGTCACATCCAAATTTTAATGAAAAGCTTTAGAAAAGTATTAATTTTGTACAACGTAATATAGGAGTTGTACATCGCATATGACTTGCTTTCTAATAACTTAATTTATATTTATAAATATTTAAGTTGTGATTCACCTTTATTTTGAGTTTGACTTTGTGATACTTTGATTGCAAAAAAGTATAATTTTGTAATGTTGTCCAATGAATGTAAATTAATATTATCAAATGAGTATTTTTGTATATTACTTAACTTCTTATGAATAAAAAATATATGAAAGCTTTGATGGTATTTCTATTTTATTCTGTGGAAAGATTTAAAACTATAGATGTTTATTGATCAGCTAATGCTATCTGACCTATTTTTTGACTAATTACAGTATTATGACGCAGGAAAAAATCCATTTCGGCGACTCTTGCACTATATTTATGGGTTTTGTTAATTTAGATTCAAAGGTCCATTAACCTTTTGCATATTACAAACTATGCCATAATACGATCACCTTGATCTCTAAAGATCGAAACCACTAGCATCATCAATCTCCAGTTTACTACAGATTGATAATGATGTAACAACCGAAACTAATATTTAAGATTGTTTTAATAAATGAGTGGTTTTGTCAATATGAGGTCTTTTTCATTAAATATGGATATCTATCACAATATCACATTCACAATGGTGTAATATCAAATTTATCCTAATGGTTTGATAATATTTTCACCTGTTCCTAAGGACAAGTATCGGTTCCTTAACTAATATCTTGATGTTAAATATGAATGGGACTAAAAACTATTAAATAAAAAGTCCAATTTAGAGCACATTGAATTACAATTTAATGGACTTTTTGCCATTCTTGAAAAATTATTACAACAATTTGAAACACATAAACATCATGATGTATCACAATCATCCACCAAATAAATGTTGCCTACCTAAAAAAATCCTATCATGGGATCAAATATCTTCTTACTACCTCAACATTTGATAATTTAAAATAATTTTAGAGATATAAAAATGATAAGCTTACAAATATCTTAAATTCTATAACACTCATGTGAAGACAAGTCACGCTGTATGGCTTTTATTATTATACTTCATGATACAGCTCTTTGAATAAAAAAACTTATTAAACAAAAGGTATTTCACATTATTTAACACATTATATTACACTTTCTAACACTGAAGTACAAAATTTTACATTAATTTACTAAGAGCTAATAACAAATAATGCTTCTATTTCAGTCATTTTTATACAAGAGAGATTCACACCCTAGGATCAAAGCCTAAGTCACTCCATTACCAACCTAATATAAATAAAGAATTACATCATTTAATATTCAATAATTCAAATAAAAATTTATTTTAATTAATGCTGTTTTTATCCAATTTAACCCTTGTTACTGTTAAAATTCATTTAAGAAAGAATACTTTATTACTTCAAAAAGAAATCAAATCAATTAATTCGACTATCAATACCCTGTACTGTAATTTGACTATCAATAGGTACCCTGTACTGTAATTTGACTATCAATAGGTACCCTGTACTGATCTTAAAAATCGATTTTGACTATCAATGTATTGTCAATTTTACAATTGGTTTTCAACCTAAAATTTGTAACATAACAACAACAACATAGCACCTTGATAGCAGTCAAATTGAAAATCTAGATTTCTATTATCTCTGTAATAAATGGAACTTGCTAGATGACAATACCATTTTAATTTTTCCTCAATTGGTCCAGGACCTCCTATATACTACCGGACCTGAGCCTAGAAAAAAAATGGCCGCCGTATGTGGTGGTCTTATAGAAATTCCTACTGAGAAAAAATCACTAATCAACTGTTAGAGAGCGTCTCAGTTTGTCGAAATCTCAGTTCGTCTAGTTGCCGTTTAAAATATCATTGCAGGCCACCACATACGGCGGCCATTTTTTTGTAGGCGCAGTCCGTATATAGGAAGTCCTGATTGGTCCTAGAAGGACCAAAACTAGTGCCTGAAGCTGATGCCTTAAACTCCTGGTGCTGAAAAAAACGAATAGTTGCCCAGTAGATTCATTGAATGAATACAATAGATTTTTCAGGGTCGCTAGAATTGGCTAATTCGGAACTCGCTGACTCAATGTTAATCTGCCGTATGAAACTTAACTGCGCTGATCGGAATTGACTGACTGTGGAAGTGGCTGTTTCTGCATCGACCGGAATTCGTTGACTGAGAATTCACTGACTCCCTCTTTTCAACAGCAGTCGACAGAAATGGCCAAGTCTGGAACTGGCTAACTGAGAATCTACTGATTATTGCGTCATCGTCTGCTTCGTCTGCTACTCATTCCCTCGCACTCGGTCCTGTTCACTCTTTCACACTGGGACGGATAACAGATTGCGGCACACTAAGCACGTATATTTTTTGGTAGCTTATTTCGGTATATAAATTATTGGATCTTATGTAAAATTTGCTGATAAATCCATTAAAACTAGTTAGTTTAGTAACTCTGATGGTTATTGAAATAATAGGCATAATATTATGCCGACACCCATTATTTTCTCCCGTTAAGAGTTGATCAACTTGATTATTTGATTGTTAAACCAAGTATTCAAATTGGATGAAACCTAAATAATGAATATAACATTTTCAATCACCCAATAGTTTGAAATGCTGCCATACTTCCATACCTCAGGAATCAGGATTGAAAGGAGGCAAAAAAGAAAAAATACTATCAATTTTGAAGAATCAATGTTTTGATTAAGCCTCGTTTAGACTATTTAACTGTTATAAAACAATTTTATATCACAAAAGTTACAGAAAATTATATAACTTTGTTATAAAATAAAAAATAAACATTCTCAAACAATAAATATAATATTGTCATATAACATTACTGACTCAGAGTCTCAGTCAAGTTGGATTATGGACTCAATGTAGTCTCTCATAAGAGTATCTAGTATACCAATATCTGTTCACAGTAGAATTTTTAGTATGGGATCATTTTCCGAAAATGAATTGCTACAAGAATAGAACTTTCCACTATGCATTTATGCAATCTAACACCTGGAAAGTGAATGTAGCCTATGCAATCATAAGGGGAAATTTGTTTGAAAATGATCTGTATATAACAGAATTTCCAGCATTCAAAAATACAAATTAATCTAGTGAAGGTCGATTCCCTGCCTACTCCCCCCCACAAAAAAAAACTCGTTACATCATAAAACACCAGACGATGCAGACTATAACACATTTGTGTAATTCAATACTAGTCCAGTCAACGAAAGATTATAGAAGGAAACGTTTAGAACACAATTTTTGACCCCACAACTCTTTTAAGGATAGTAAGTAGGTGAACATTACAAAAGTCCTCACTCCTACCCCCTGTGTAAAGGGGGTGGGGGTGGTTTAAAAGTTCCTTATTTTGGTTTTTTGCATATTATCTTGAACAAATTCGTCTTTCGGAAATTTTTGTCGAATACAAAAATTAAAGCTTACGAATTAACCTACAAGTTTCATCCTTAACATTTTCCCATATATCTCATAGTTTTCTAGATATTAGCTCTTGAAGGAGTCACATTTTTAAGGAAACCCTTCCGGCTCAGATTTTTTCATCTTTTTGGCCTTATAACTTTTCCACGATTGAATGAAAAAAATCTGTGCTAATCATGAGCCTATAGAGCACCTTATTCTCTTCAATTTCATGTATTTTTTCATTATTTTACGCATCTCCCTACGATTGTTGCAGCCATTATAATGTTGAGTGTAAAAACTTCAGTTCAACAACAATAGATCAATTGACAGGGAAATTTGGAGGGAATGTTTGGAGCACAATTTTTGATTTCGCAGCTTTGTTTGGACTACTTAGAAGGTGAATATATCAAAAGTCCTCATCCCTACCCCTTGTGCTTAAGGGATGAGGGTGGTTTGAAAGTTTGGTTCATTCATTCCTGGCTTACACGCATGTATCTTGAGAATAATGCATTTCAGCGACGTGATTAACTGAACAAAAATTAAGCTAGATGAATTTCCTACAAGTTTTGTACAGTAGAGTTTTGTGATATCTCCTTTAATTTTTGAGATATTCGCTTTTAAAAGTGTGAAATCTTTGAAAATACAGTTTTTCTTACAACTTTTTGCACTTTCAAGGCTTATGACTCAACAAAAATGCATTGAGAAAATAAGTACTGAACGTTGGGTTGTAGAGGATCAATTGTCTTCAATTTGATGTATTATTTCAACATTTTATGCTTTCCCATCATAAAAGCAGTTATAGCAGCTTTAGTGTTGAGTGTGAAATTCTCAATACAGCAATAATTGATCATTTATCAATGTAATTTGAACACAATATCTGGAACACAATTTTTGATTCCGCAGATACATTAAGACTAGTTAGGAGCTGAACACATTGAAAATCCTCATCCTTAAACCATGTGCTAAAGGTGAAGTACCGACAAGTTGATACTTGTTGCTGTATTGACAATTTCACACTCAACACTGAAGCTGCTATAACAATTGATGGAAAGCATAAAATGGTTAAATAATCTATCAAATTGAAAAGAATTTTCTCTTTCCAATTTGATAAGACTTGACCTCCTCTGTTGACGAAACTCAATTGGATGATGAAAACATGCGGATTTATTTATTTTACATGCTGAACTTAATAATATAAAATAAATAAATATTCATTTATTGACATAAAACATTTTCCAATGAATGGCCAACGTCAGAACAATTTTTAAGTTACATAATTTATAAGCTTCAGACAATAGAAAAAGGTTACATAGTATGATGATTAGTCTAATCAAAAGTTATATCAAATTCACCTTCTTATAATTATAATCTAGGAAGTTGATTTCAATTTCAAAAATCGGCAACTTTATATAAACATTCATCCTTAAAGATATTTTTACTGTGTTTTTGAAAACTATACCCTAAAGATCTCTAACAATTACTATATATAATCAGTCATATAATATAGCCTACCTGTTTAAAGCCACCATCCTCCTTCGAGATCTAAGATTCAGTTTTAAGAAATGATCCTGTGCCTAGTATTTATAACTCGCACTTTGCACTCGGCAGGGGGCTTCGCCCCCGGCACCTCTGAAAATGTTTTTCTGGTTTATAAATTTTTGGAATTTATTTCAACTCTTCTCTCATGAATTATACAAAAGTCATTGTTTCGAAGAAGTAGTAGCCATGAAACTGAGAGACAAGGAAGAAGATAGGAAATGGTATTGAATAGAAAGAATGGAGAAACAACAGCCAGCAGGTAGTGTGCCATCCAGGATAGGGTCGGTTGCACAAAAGCCTGACAAACTTTAACCATGATTGAATGCTATGTGAAGAGAAGCATTCTTTTCTTCCCTAAATGACTTCCCTAATTGCTTCTTTTGGCATTTGATTAAAATTCAACAGGCTCTTGTGCAACTGGGACAATGCCTTTGTTCAATTCGGAGTAATCATAAAATATCTTGTGATTTATAATTAGATTTTCTATTGAATAGGTCAAAGGCCTATTCATACAGCAACCACATAGTACAAATTGCATTATTGTATTATGTGGTCGCTGTATTCATAGCCCAAAACATAGGCCTAAGAAGTCTTGCTGCCCTGACAACTACCTCTGTTCATTGGAATAGAAACTAGTTTTCATATTTTAACCATGGTATCTTTAGTTAACTCAACAAATACGAAAATAATTACTTTCTATGTGACAATAGGAAACATGGAAATAATAAACAAGACATTACCACGAAGCTATAAAAAGTGTGAGAATCTTAATTTTCTTGTAGAAATCGTATTGTTAAATTATTCATAAATACAATTTAACGTTGTACTCTGGAAAGTAAAATAATAATGAAAATAAGGCAAATAAGTACTCCACATTTGATACCTACATGTTTTCCAATGATAATATGTAATCACACAACACAAGATAAGGTTGTTTAATAGAAAATACAATAATAAAGGCAAATTATTATTCCACATATTTGATATGTGAATGTTCTTCAAAGATAGCCGACTATGTGATTACACAATAGGTAGCCTACACAACACACAGATGGAATTAGAAATAATACATGAGGCTAATTGGATAAAATTACTCTATTATTACATTTCTGAATTAACATTGATTCAAACAGAATTGTCTTTAGCAAGTAAATAGTGATTAACACAACGTTATTCAAGGGAAGAATGATTGTATCTGAAGCTCTAGACAGTTTTCTTGCACTAAGAGGACGATATAATTTTCAATGTAGGCTATTAACTTTTTGGAATTGAACATTCAAGAGTTAAACTATGCAATATTTACATTAAAATGACAATAAGATGTATAGTTTTCGAGTTATTTGCAAGAAACCAAAAAATGGTACTTTTGAACCACCACCACCACCCCATCAGCACAGTGGGTAGGGATGGGGACTTTCGATATGTTTACCTCCTTACTACCCTAAAGAGATCAGCGGGGTCAAAAATTGTCTCCCTAACTTTTCCTTCTATAAACTTTTTTGAGCATTCATTGCCTGGACTAGTACCCGCATTCTTCGATGTGTTTATATTTTCATCAATAAATTGTAAATCTCTATGATATTTTTTTCAATTCTTTCAGCCTATTCCTCATTTAAGACATTAAGTCAAGTCACTGATAGACAGTCTGACGCACTGTACAGTTGGCCGAAAACGCTGTGGAGTGTCGTGTTCAGTACTGTTCTGAATGTAGCAAATCGATGGAAATAACACTCCCTTATTCCTTGATCAAAACTTTATTATTGACTAGCATGTAACCCGTGCTCTGCAAGTGTCTATTTTAAAACTTGACAAATTGAAAATTTGACATAATGGAAATTTGAAGAATTTAAAACAGGCCTATAACCATCCTCGGTTAATTAAGTATCTATATGCAAAATTTCAAGTTGATCAGTCCAGTAGTTCAGACGTGCGTCAAACATAATTTTCCTATCCCGTACTAATATAAGCCAGCTCTTTACTTTATTATAGTATAGATTGGTGAGCCTGAAAAGATCCTATCCACCTGAGTACGTTTCTTTTTTTTGGTTGCCGTTCTGATTTTTGGAGGCTCGGTTCGGCATGTGTGGAAATACCTTTATATCCATTTGAGGTATAGTTCAGTATCTGGTGTAGGTATTATCGATGTTGAAATTTATTGATAGTAAATCAAATTACACATATGTTTTTCAGAACCTAAAATGTTTGTTATGTTTAATATTAGTCCAGTCAAAATTATATAGACAAGCAATAATAGACATAAAAAAGGGTATGTGCTTTCAATATAATAATCTAGTTCTGATTTTTCAATATATTGTTTTGATACATAAGAAAAGTCCAGAACCAATTTTTGCATGCAAAATTTCCTTATGCTAGATACAGAATGGCCCAAACACCTCGTATTTTAGGTTCGCACTTTCTAGTTTCCAGCTTATTCCGCCAAATCCAGTCGTCGGACAGTTATATTTGCTCTCGCCTATTTTCAGATTATAAAATTCTGAATAAAATGAAATCACTTTTAGCTCTCTATATGTAATGTGTTCTGAGTCACAAAAACGAGTAAAATTTCAACAAAATAATCAATTTTAATGAATTTTAGTTTTCAATCAACAATATCTTCTGATATTCTACAATTCAAATGTATAATCCAAAATCCCTTTGGGCGTGATTTTGTGCGCTCTCCGGTCTGAGGTTGAAGAGCACAAACTTACGCCCAGAGGGATTTTGAATTGTACATTTAAATTGTGTCAATTAGAGGATATTGAAAATTTTGCATGAAAAATTGGTTCTTGACTCTAGACTTCTCTAATGTATCCAAACGATTTATTGAAAAATCAGAACTAAAATATATATTGCAAACACCAATGTATATACCGGTAGTGACTGGACTATAATGTTTTAAAGGGTGAGGGGTAGGTTAGGGAGTTTCGTTTTTTCTTCTAAATTGCCTTTTTTGTACCTATTATTCAGAATACATAGTTATAATCGTATAATGGTGCTACATTTTGATGAATAACATACTTTTGCACTTTTGAAATTATTATTTGAGAATATTATATTTTTCCAAATTGAACCCCCTTCTGAGTAACCCCATAACCCCCCTCCAACCTATATTTTTACATATTAAACATGTGTTTCAACCAGCAAGGAAAACCGGGAAAAACGTGAAATATACGGGAAATGTACGGGAATTTCCTCTGTATAAGGATTAGGTTAAAATTTTGTCAATAACTTCGGTCTAAACGCGGCTTAAGTCAACTCGCTAACGCTCATTCAATAAATTTAATTGAATTAAAAATAACTGAATAATAGTTACAGAACAGAGTTAAAACGAATATATAATAATAACAACAATGTTATTATCATATTTAATTCTATTAATGTAATATTATACAATATTAATTCTATTATTATTGTTTTAAATGTCATAATAATAATATAATTATATTTGTACTAATAATAACAACAATGTTATTATCACTAGTAAAAAGTTATGCCAAATTTATAAAATCAAAATAATTTGTTATTATGACAAAACAATAATAATAGGATGAATAGACTCATATAATAGAACAAGAACCCCAGCAATAATAAGAATTCAATCATGGCAATATATTCAATACCCTCTAGAATATTATATTAAGAGATGATAGTTTGGCCGGATGATGATGATAATAATATAGTATTGTATTGTATAGTATTGTAATGTAACTACATAAATCAGCGGTGTTTCAACAATGAATAAATGATAATTACAATGAATAAATATACACCCCACTATAAATTATATGGTGTTGGGGTATAAGTAATTAGTTGCTTATTGCGTGTTATAATTACTATTTACAAATTTCATTCACTGATATGGGATTGAAGTTTTTTATAATAAAATTAGTGAAAATTTATAATACAAACAAAATTATGAAATTGGTAGATAAATATTAATGTTCTATTAAGGATAATAATAAGAAAGGTTATTTTTAGAAAAATGAAAGACAGTAAAGAGAAGAATGAAGAATAAATAGTTTCAATATTTACAGTCTTACTAAATTTTCACAATTTTCCACTCCAATATCAACCAACCAGGAAAATAAACTTTTCTTGAACCTGTGTCTATTGAATTCAATTGTGCGACATTAATTTTTCTTTTGATGCTATTATTCTAACCGAATGCTGGATTAGGACTGAATTTATACTCCAGTCCATTCGAGGATATGATGTATTTTCCACCATAAACAACCCATTACAAAATGATGTTGTAGTTGTTTATGTTAAAGATAGTATAAATGTACAATGTGTTGAGCTACGGATTAACCAGGCAAATGTCCTACATATTCGGTTGGCTGCAGCAGACAAAAAGTGGAACATCCTTGCAATATACAGATCACCGTCCTTCAATGATATTTCAGATTTCCTGTGACTTAGAATCTTTCCTGAATGAATTAAGAGGGCAACAAGTCATATGTGCAGGATACATGAATATTAACACCCTTCAAATTCGTCCACATCATCAATTGAATGACTACTGCGATCTTCTAAGCGAGCATGGGCTCAGACTCTGCATTAAGCAAGCAACCAGAACTACAACAGAAACTGCTTCTTGCATAGATCACATTGCTACCAACTCCAGAGATAATCTTTTTCTAATCATTTATGAATCAACAATAACCGACCACTTCACCACAATTCTAGGAGTGCAACATATTTCGAGAAATAGTGCAAATGAAACTGGAACACATGAAATAAACGAGAAAATAGACATTATAATAGCTTCAAGAATGAACTACTGAATGAGGAGTGGATTCATGTTTTAGAAGATAATAATCCAGATACATCTTATGACACCTTCTTATCAACTCTGAGACAACATAAACAAAATAATATCAAGCAGCATCGGCGGCAGAAGAAGTACAAACCCATCAAACCATATGCATCACCAGAGGTATAGTAGCAGCAATAAGAACCAGAAATCTACTCAACAAAAGAAGAAAGGAAGACCCAAACAACATTAACTTAACCAACTTCTATCGTCGTTATAGGAATACACTCACAGCTTTAATTCATGAAACAAAGGACCAATACTATAGAGAGAAATTGTATGGGCTGGAAAGGATAATAAAAAAAATGTGGAAAGTAATCAAAGATGCTACTGACTCTAAATCAAAAACAAAAATGAAATTGAATGCTATTAAAATAGATGATAGGATTTTCAATCTAATGGAAAATCCAGAAACTGTGCTCAACCACATGAATAACTTTTTCACAAATGTAGGTGAAGAAATGGCGGAGACAATAATAGATTCCTTGAGAAAACCACTAGACCAAATCATATCCCAATATAAACCTGTTACAAGAACTCTACACTCCATCTACTTTCACCCAGTAACTGAAGATGAGCTTCTTGAAGCTATTAGTAGTTTGCGAAATGACAGTGCTCCAGGACTTGATGGAATCAATAATAGAACATTGAAGTCGATAAAAAATGTAATTGTAAAACCATTAATTCACATATTTAATTTAAGTCTGTCAAAAGGAATTTTTCCAAAAAATTGAGCTATGAAAGAGACATGTGTTAGACCATTACATAAAGAAGGCGACAAAACAAATGCCACCAATTACAGGCCTATTTCACTTATAAGCAATATTTCTAAGATTTTGGAAAAACTGGTAAAGGAACGTCTTGTGAATTACATGGAAAAAACAACTTACTATCTAGGAATCAATTTGGCTTTCGTGAGGGGAGGAGTACAGAAGATGCGGTATTAGAATTGTCAAATTTTGTCACAGATAAGCTAGAAAATAACAAAAATGTGCAGCAGTGTTCCTGGACCTAGCAAAAGTTTTTGACACTGTTAATAACAGTTTGCTGCTGAAGAAATTAGAAGCCATGGGAATTAGAGGAGTTCCTCTATAATGGTTAAGATCATACCTCTGTGACCGGCGTCAGAAAGTCAAAGTTGAAGAACATCTCAGTTCAGAGGAAACGATGAAGTTTGGGATTCCCCAAGGAACAGTTATTGGGCCTATTCTGTATTTGGCATATGCAAATGAGCTATGTTCAATTAAGATAAGAGGAAGAGTAATAGATTTTGCTGATGATACGTGTATACTATTTGAAGGAAACACCTGAGAGGAAGTTTTTAATCTGGCACAGGAAGAATTGATGAAAGTCGATAAATGGTTAAGAGAAAATTTGCTTACAGTAAATGCAACAAAAACGAAATTTTTAGCCTTTTCTCTGACACTCTACTCTCTATCAAGTATTATAACAATACAAAAAAATAATACAAATAATATGATTAAAAACAAACAATAGTTAAGTTATCCACTTATTTAAAATAATAACAAATTTCAAATTATTGAAAAGAAAGAGAAAAAAATGACATTGAAAATAATACATAACAATGCTGAATAATAGTATTTTCTGATACTTCATCACTTCAGTAAAAAATAAGACACTACAGAATACAATACAGTAGGCCTACATAGCAACTGAAGTGTTTGCTATACATTCAATTTCCTACTTATTATCACTATGTAAATCTCGAAGTGGATAAGTAAATCACATT
Organism: Nilaparvata lugens; assembly: GCF_014356525.2. Lineage (NCBI taxonomy): Eukaryota > Metazoa > Arthropoda > Insecta > Hemiptera > Delphacidae > Nilaparvata > Nilaparvata lugens. Next base: position 85,515 of record NC_052508.1, read on the forward strand.
ATGATTTATTTAAATAGTAAAATAGAATCTTCTCTCAATCAACAAACAACGTGACAAACAACGCTCCTTCAATCCACGTGACATACATATATAAATATATAATTTACATATGTAAATAATGTGGTGACATCATTTGATGCCAGCTTTAAACGTTTCTCCTGTGGAGAAAAAATGATGAATTTAGTGGACTGTTTAGTGTATCCTAGACATTTAGATTCAAATCTACATCTTTTTTTCATCCAGGATATTTGTGGTTTCCAAGTGAGTTCTAAGATTCAAGTCGACGGCTTTGCATTTCTCTTTATGTTTATATGTTCCGCAATTACGGCGAAACGCAGCAATAGATTACCATGAAATTTCACAGGTATATTTCTTTTTAAATTGTGCCTCGACGTATATACAAGTTTTTTTTGGAAATTTTGCATTTTAAGGTTAATACAATAGGTAAAGTCTCCTTCGAACGCCAATTCTACAGTAAAAATCAGAATAGAATCATCCATAATAATTCAGCTGTTGAGTGGATTTTTAATTGCATCCAATAACGCATGCAATTAATATATCAATGTAACTTAGTAAAACATCAGCTGTCGTGTTGACTATTCATTGCATGCAATGAAGCATGCAATTAATAACGGAAAGAAAACATAGTATTTTCTCTGGACCTTTATCTGCTTTCAACTCGGGCTGACCTGTTGCCAGTGTGTTGAAGGAGATTTTAGCTTTTGATGTTAGCATATTTTTGATACACTAACCCCAACAGCCATTAGCCGTTTTCACACCGACACAACATACAAACAGGATTTACTCTTATGGACAGTATGAGACGAGGCTGTGTTTTATAACTGTGCGAGGTCTACTGTTCATAGAACTACTACTAGTCCAGGATTAAAATGTCGTTTTACCAAAATCATCAAATATTTAATAATTCAATACAATGATACATGTACAAATGTAAAGCTGACTAGCACCGAGGTAGAATCAATTTAATCTTAAATAATTTGAAATATATTTCAAGTTGTTAGGCTTCATTTATTCATTGAACACCTATTTTATCATTATGGGTTATCAGAACCTATTAGAATTATGAATATTATGTGTCAAAAAAGAGTTTTGCGTGCTATCTTTAATCTGGTCATGAGGGAGTCCTGTAAGCCTTTTATTCTTAGACAATGGTATATTGCCACTTCCATCCAGGTAGCACACCTACGTCATTGAAATTTGGTTGTTGAGGTCGAATAACCGTTAGCGGTTGAATTTTTCAACGTTTTAAATACAACGTTGTTTTCAACGGTTGATCTCTCGTTAAAAACACGTTGAAAACGAGCTTCCAATTCCACCACTCACAGCGCTACAGTATGTAGTCCTTACAAAAACGGATCTAGCAACTTTCGTCAACGACCGATCGACGCCATTTCATGTTAGAATTATTTTCATCACGTTGATGAAAGCTGTGAACTCTTTTAGAAGTGTCTACCCATTCCACTTTGACTTGGTAATTTTCTTTAATTTATTATTTTTATTTAAAAAATGAGATTGTTTGGTGATTTATTGTCTAAACTTGAAAACAAATATTATGTGTTATTTACACTTGTTCACATTCGAGGTTAGGGTTAGGTATATTTGTTAAATTAGTGGGCTCTAATTTAATATATTAAAAATTAATATAATACAATAAGCTTGGTTTTAAGTATTGTACATGTAGCCTACTACTTAACTTCCAAATAATTACAATTACTTTGATTTCTACACAAATATTTTCATTATGCTATCTATGTATTGTTTTTGTCACAGGACTGCTTGTGTTGAGAAATTGAATGAAACTTAATAATATAATGAAAAATATAAATTTTTTAAAACATAACCCAATTTAACCTGCAAACAATGGAAGTCTGTTGCTATGGCACTAATAAATTGTCTATGTAGGCTAACTCAAAGTGATTGCTTTTAACAAGTTCAGTACCGGTAATTAACTCGGTGATCCAAGAAATTGGAAACGGGTGCCCGGAGTTCACCTCATAAATATTAACATTTTCCAAATATCGTCATTCCATGGTGACGAAATTAGCTTAAACTTGTTCATTTTAAAATTTAATTTCCAATTAATTTTGAATGTTTACAACTCATATGTCAAGGATATTTTTGATTAATTTCATTGTGATTTTAACTTTTGGTCTAGGTTTACAAAATTAGTAGGCCAATAAAAAATGGTTAAAATATCGGCATACAACTGTTTTTTTTTCATAAAACTAAGTATGTACCTACAGTAACTATTACATTTTACTCATACATCTAAAAAGTAAATTTTTTACCGTTTTTATATAGAGCCTTTTTTGTTTAGTTCTATAAGCCTAATGAAAAAGGAGTATTTCAAGTTAAAATTCGTCTATGCTACAAAATTTGGAAACACAATATTCTTACTTTATTCTTAGTCAATTTGAATGTTTGAACGAATATCTAAAAAACATTCATCACCTCGCCTTGTGATTCAAAATATCAATGTGTATAACAAAATATTAGATGTGCACTTGAGAAAAAATTTTGTACTTGTCCCTTTATCCCTTTTGTCCCTTTTAACCATGCAACACCTGTATCAAATAATAACTCCTATGTGGTGGCAAAATTTCATCTGCCTTCATATTTATAGAATTTCTCATTAAAATTTATATTACCTTATGTTTCAGATTCTATCAAACAATCTTGTGGGTCGACTGTGGGCATAAAGACCCAAATTGAAGACACTATTAAGGATTGGCTAAAATATGCGACAGTCAGAGTATTTTCAGTGGAGAAAAAAAAAACAATAATCTAATTTTGTCGGTAATTAAAAATATCAAGGTATAAAATAAAATATTTAACACATTAATATTTATGTTTATATTTATATTTATTTACACAAATATTTAATAAAATATTAAAGTATTATGAAATGAAAGTGGAAAGTTATTTTGAAAGTTCCTTTCTATTGAAACACTGTAATAAAAATATTTGTTTGGCTATCTATCTACTAGGAATAAAGTCATTGTTATAATATCAGGGCTTTTTTAAAATGCTTGCCAATGGTCCCACTAAGAAATCTGATCAGGCTGGTTGGAGACTTCCAATCAACCATACGATCACATTTCATCATATACATTACCAGGGCTACCAGACATTGTTTTGCAGTAGTCATCAATATACTATATCATAATGGAAAAAGTAAAACTTTGATATGAAAGTAATGAACTCACTTTGTTACAAATAAAATCTATTGGAGTGCTAATCTAAATTTTTCACTACTCATTTCCTGTAAAAATGAATACTGGTATAATACTTATTCTGAATTGATGGAGTCCCAAGTCCCATTGCGCTTATGATAATTTTAAATGTTACTTTATTAACTCATTAAGTTCAGAAAGTTATTGCTCAGTTGAATCAGAGCTACAATTAAAAAGATAATTTGGGAATTATCAAGTGGCACTTTTTGTTTTTCACTGGATTTTCATTTTGTAACATGTGGAAACGCTTGTAGAACAACAATCTGTTAAAATTTTTATGGGAAAGATTTCATGAGGAAAATAAAGTTTTTAATCAAATGCACCCAATGTTAGGCAAAATACTCGTCCTTTTGCTCAAAATAATACTCTGAATAATGTTCAGCCATCAGTATCCTGTCAATTTTGCAATGATCGATCTCATGGGATTTTCAAATGTGTCAATTTTTCAAAGATTCCCATCAATCAACGTTATGATGCAATCAAAAGGAAAGGATTGTGTTTCAATTGCCTTAATCCTTACACTGACAATCACAACTGCTCTCCAAAGAGATGCCAAAAATGTGATAAGCGACATCACACTGTTTTACATGATTCCTTTACTAGCAATTCAGGAGGTAAGAATGTTGTTTCTAATGTGATTCAGTCTCAGAATTCTAGTGCCCATTCATCTTCAGCATCAAATTCAGTTAGCTCACAATCTGATAATTCAGAAACAACAGTTGTTTCACATGCTGCTTCATCCATCATTTCTAATAATAAGTCATCAGTTCAAGTATTACCTACCGCAGAGGTCCTGGTTGTTAGTTCAAATGGTGAATTAATTGCATGTAATGCTTTAATGGACACAGGAAGTGATTGTTCACTCATCACCCAAGAGTTGGCTGATAGATTAGCTCTTCCTTCTCGTCATGTAACTAATCTGATTAATGGAGTGTCCAGTATGCAAGCCAAATCTACAGTGTTCATCAGTATTAATAAAATCATCTGATCATACTTGGTCAACGCACAAGATGTATTGTTGTTGAGAAATTTGCCTCATGTATTCCTCGTGTCACAATTGATCTTAACTATTACAAGATTCCAAGCAATATTCGACTTGCAGATCCAAATTTTCATAAATCTAAGAAAATTGATATCCCTTGGGTATTGACGTTTATGCCGCAATCAGACTGGCAATCAAATTATTGTGTCACCTGATGTTCCAATCCTACAAAATACAAAACTTGGCTGGATTTTTTTGGCTCTTGTCAATTACCTAAATCAGTGTCACTCAAAAAATCATCTAATCAATTTGTTACCAATTTTGTCTCCACAGCTGAAGTCTCCAATCAGTTGGAAACCTTCTGGAAGCTGGAAGACGTCTCTTCAGTTATTCCTGTCTCTCCTGAGTGTGCTAGGGTTGAAGCACACTACAAAGAAAATACCATCAGGCATGAAGATGGTCGTTTCCAAGTGTCCTTACCTCGCAAGGATTCATTTGCCACCCTTGGTCATTCAAGGACTCAAGCTATGAAACGTTTCCATTCATTGGAAAAAAGATTTCTTGAAGAACCTGAGCTCAAACCTCAATATGTTGAATTTATGCAGGAATATGAAGATTTAGGTCACATGCACTCTGTACCGCCACCAGCCCCTGAGGAACAAGTCTATTATATTCCACATCACGCTGTCTTCAAGCCCGACTCCACTACAACCAAAACAAGAGTTGTGTTTGATGCTAGCGCCAAAACATCAACTGGAATTTCTCTCAATGATGTTATCTTCAGGGTCCTGTTGTTCAGTCAGACCTTTTTGACATTGTCCTACGATTTCGTATGCGACCATTTGCTTCATCGCGGACATAACTAAAATGTACCGCCAAATTCTTTTAGATCCTTCTGATCGTAATTTGCATCGTATTTTTTGGAGAGATGATACTTCAAAACCTCTTCAAGAATACCAATTGGCCACAGTTACTTATGGGACAGCTTGTGCATCTTATCTCAGCACTAGAACCTTGAATTTACTTGCTGAACTTGAATCAACACCTGATTCTCCATTGTATCATTCAATTCATCAACATTTTTATGTTGATGACCTAATATCTGGTGCATCTACATTGGAACAAGCCATGGAATTGTCACATCAATTGCTCACCACTTTGAATAAAGGATGTTTTGAATTAAGGAAGTGGATGTCCAATTCCCCTGAGTTACTGAATTCACTACCATCCAATTTGCTAGAAACTTCCATTGTTAAACCAATTTCAGATCCTGAAAATGGAATAACCAAAGCTCTAGGTTTACTGTGAAATTCCAATTCTGATAGTCTATCCATCTGTTCTAACATTGATAAAATTTCTGAAAAGACTTCATTCACAAAGTGTGAGTTTCTGTCAGTTATTGCTTCAACTTTTGATCCACTTGGAATCATTAGTCCCATCATAATCCTTCCAAAAATCTTATTTCAAAATTTATGGCTTGCAAAAATTGATTGGGATGATAGTCTGCCCAATGACATGCTACTGAAGTGGTTGCAGATCATACAAGAACTATCCAAAATTTCAAGCATTTCAATACCACGTTGTGTAGTATCAAAGGATCAATGTTCCATAGTTGAACTTCATGGTTTTTCTGATTCTAGTGCTACTGCTTATGGAGCTTGTGTGTATGTACGCACCATCCAAAATAATGTTGTTCAAACTCATCTTCTTTGTGAAAAATCACGTGTTGCACCTCTCAAGCCTGTCTCCATTCCAAATTGGAACTTTGTGGTGCCTTAGTATTATCACGACTCATTAACAAAGTTGTAAGTGCTTTGAATTCTCTTGATTTGACTATTTCAGGTGTTTTTCTCTGGTCAGATTCTCAAATTGTCTGCAAGTGGTTGCAGTCTCCTCCTGACAGAAAGTCAATTTTTGTTTCATTGAGAGTAGGTGAAATCCAAGAATCTACCTTGTCTGGAACTATGTGAAATCATTTCACAATCCAGCTGATTTAATTTCTCGTGGCATGATTCCTAGTGAATTAGCAAACAAAAAACTCTGGTGGCATGGTCCCCCATGGTTGGCTGATCCAACTGATAGTTGGAGGTCATTCTCTTCTCAGTAGCTATTCTAGCTCCCAATACAGTTCTTGTAATACTGCAGTTGTTTCACCTTATCAATTATTTCTGAACGTGTTTCCAATAGTTTTAAAATTATTTGTGTCACTGCTTATGTTCTGCGTTTTTTACATAACATTCGTCAGAAAGTTGCTGATCGCCGTACTGATGCCCTTTCAGTTGATGAAATTGAAGATGCTGAAATTCATCTATTGAAGGCATTCAAGCTGAAGCATTCCACAAGGAGTTGGAATTTTTACGTGCAAATGATGAGTTGAATGCCTCCAGTAAGTTCATTCACTCTGATGGCCTCATAAAAGGAGGACGTTTAGCTAATGCTAATATGATTTTGATTTCAAGCATCAGATATTGCTTCCTGCCAATCACAAATTCACCAAGGCACTGATTTTTTATCATCACAACAAATTGTGTCATGCTGGTGTGCAAGCAACCATGGCTGCAATCAGACAACGGTTCTGGATAACATCAACAAGGCGTACTGTTAAGAATGTTCTGCGAAAGTGTATCAAGTGTTTTCGTTTCACTCATACTCAAGCTGCACAATTGATGGGTCAATTGCCCTCTGTGCGTGTAAATATTGATTTTCCATTCATGAATGTTGGTCTAGACTATGCTGGACCTTTTAGTCTCCGTATTGGTGGTCCAAAGTCACGGACATTTGGTGAAGCCTATTTTGCATTTTTCATTTGCATGATAACTCGTGCTGTACATATAGAAGTAGTATCAGAGCTGTCCACTTCAGTCTTTCTGGCTGCTCTCACCGTTTTCATCTCAAGACGAGGTATTCCAAGGAATATATATTCAGACAATGCTACCACCTTTGTGGGTGCAAATAATGATCTCAAAGAGTTAGGTGACTTCCTCAACTTGCCTAGCAATCAACAAATACTTCAAAATTCAGCTGCATCTTTGCACATTCAATGGAATTTCATTCCCCCAAGAGCTCCTCATCATGGTGGTCTGTGGAGAGAGGAATAAGAAATTTCAAGAGTATATATAAAATTATTGCTTTCAAACATATTTGGAATTTTGAAGAAATGTGTACTCTTTCTGCACAAGTTGAAGCTATTTTGAATTCTTCACCTATTGTTCCATTGTCTGAGGACCCTCTTGATCTTCAATTTTTGTCACCTGGGCTTTTTCTAATTGCGCGCCCACTCAATGCTTTGCCTTCTCATAAGCAGAAATTCAAACATGTGAATTTTCTTGCACGTTGGAATAGACTTGCTGAAGTCACAAGGAATTTTGGCAACAATGGTCTGAAGAATATTTAGTTACTCTTCAGAAAAGACATAAATGGTCTTCTTCATCACTCAATCTTCAAGTTGGCACTCTTGTGCTATTGAAGGATCCTGGGACACCACCAACACTCTGGAAGCTTGGACGTATTACAGAGGTTTTCCCTGGCTCCGATGACAAGGTTAGAGTCATCCAGGTTCTAACTGACTCTGGTGTTTTCAAACGTTCTATTGCTAGTGTTGCACCTCTGCCATTAGATGATAGCGAATGATGCAAATCTCTTTAACATATTTTTTCTTTCTTCTTTGTTTTACAATTCTTCTAATTGCAAAACGGGGCCCAGTCTATGTTAAAACTCAATTTGCATCATCCTTGATCTTTGAACTTAGCGCGTTGCCAGTATAGCCAACGTTTGGCAGATTTAGTCTGCATTGTTTTCAATATTTGTATCTTTGTAATAATTTCAATTTGTTGTCTAGTATTATTTGATTAATTTCAAATTTGTCCTTTTTCACTTGCTTTTGAATAATATTTGTGTTTTGTATCTTTATTTTTGCATTTCTCACTTGCTGAAACCGTTGTAGGTAGGTTTTGCTCCACTCGGTTTGTGTGGTGCTGGTGTGCTGCTTCTTTGTTTTCAACTCGTGGGAATTGGCCAGCTCTTGTTTCAATTTTCGAATTTGAATTTATTCCAGCTGAATATTCAGTACTTTCATGTTTCATTGGCATATTTGCGATAAATATTGGCCTAATTCAATCAAACAACTTGTATGTCTTCATGGATTGTGTTTGAATCTCAAACTTCTGGTAGGTGTAACCTCACTTTCAATTTGATCACGGTTTTCTGAACTCAATTTTTAGAATTTAGTTTAAAGCTCTTTCCAATTTTACATTGTTCATCTATTTCAATCTTTTTTAAAAGATGTCAATTTAGAATTTTGATTCCATTGCATTTCTGCAAAATTCCAAGATCATCAAGATTGCTTGATGTTTCTACAAATCTTTATTTCATATTCTTGTTTTCAAACTCTTTGTACTCTGAACTCTGTGTAGTTCAGAGCGCTGTTGCTACAGTCAACATATTTTCTTACCGTAGGGTATTTTCTTTTCCTCTGTCCACAGTTTGGATTTTGGGAAACTCAATCAATCTCTCTCTACATCTCTCGAATCAATCTGCTACCGAATCTGTTCTACAATTCTACCTACGATCGAATCTACCGATAAAGGTCTGCAGTCTCTATTGACAGTCGAAATTGCATCCACTTTGGGGTTCCATATACCCTCCCCTCACTTGGTCGACTGTGCAATTTAGCATTCCACTTTGGGGTTACATATACCCTCCCACTCTCTGGCCGGTATGGTGATGATGATTTCCATTGCCGGAGCATTTCTTACAAATGCCTACAATCTTCGACAGCTTTCGACATCCTCAAGATATTCAGGTTGAGTAATTTATATTCATCATAAATTTGTAATATCATCCATTCTTATTCATTCATCTGTCTATTTTCATTCATTCATTATCATCCATACTGCTATTGTTCATTTACTTATATAGATTTATCTTACTTATGAGCTGTGCCTACAAAGGCAATCAAAGAGTTTGTCATTTCAGGACATTCAATAATATTCAAAATTTTGAATACAAAATCATTTTATTTTTTTGAATTTGTTTTTTCACAATTCAAAAGTCTTTACAATTGGCATCACATTCAACTTATGTATTTTGAAACTTACATCACAATTAATTCACAATAAAAATAACAATTATTCACTATTTGATTTTGCAATTATTCGCATTACCTATTGTTTTGGTAGGACGAGTTGTATTCAGGACTCAGCCTACCTGGTCCTCTATTAATTTTGCTACCAGAAAAGTTATTTTGATAGATATCAGAAGCATATTTATCACTAATTAATCTTGTTTTGTTCAAATGTGTATATGTTGAAGATTCATTAATTAAAGTTCTAGTTATTCTGTTCTTTTCTTGTTATCATAGTTTTTTCCCTTTACATTTTGTGTTTGGCACGTTTGTACTTGTTAAGCACCGATCAAAACGATCATTGAAATAATTGATCCAAATCTGGTTCAAGGAACAGATCTAAGTGGAAATATTAAGTGGGGTCAGATCGAGATCATACGTTCTCTGTCCTTATCTGCTAATATCTCAGCTTCTGTCTGTGCCCTACATCGACTTAGGAAAAAAAATTCCTACCACAGAGCAGGAACAGCTACAGTGTAAAGAATCACACAATAGATCCTGAAACTTGAAAAGATTCTGTCCGCGAAGTAGACTATCTTCCGAACGGCATTTGGTCTATCAAACCTATCCTAGACCGTCGGAATTTATTAGTGGCACAATCCCGCAAATTATATGCACCAAGTTTCTTGCTAGACCTGTTTGATTTTGTGCACTGTCTACAATACAGGTTATAATTTAAGGTCTCTGAATCTAGTGTCTAGCAATTGCTACACTACGACGCATACTTGCAAAGAATATTATTCTCATACAGATAGTCATTGAGCAGATCAAGGGTGTGCAGGAGTTTGTGCCTCCCACAATTTGGACTACATTAAATCTTATATTGAGAGCTGTCGTAATGATTGAGAGCTTATATTATACGTAATGATTGAGAGCTCGACGAGAGCGGTCGTATCGGAGTGGTTGCTGCGTCAGCTGTGCAAAGTTTAAACGTTCCGCAACAAAATATTTCGTGCTAGTGAACCGTGCTGTAGTGAATATTTTATTTGAAGATTTAAAAATGTCTTGTTTTATTTGCTCTAAATCCGTTCGAAATTCAGGTGAGCTGATTTCATGTGTCGACTGTGAAGCGAATTTTCATATAGGATGTGTGAAAATGACCAAGGACGATGCGGATTACATGAAGAAAAACAAACAAATTTGGAGATTTAGCAGCTGTTCCTCTACACATCGCAAAAATATGGTGAGTGAATCGACAACAGGAAACAAGGACGTGACTCTCCAAGAACTTGCAGGAGTTCTTGAGGTAATTGCAGGAAATCAGATGTCGATGAAGGAGAATATTAGGAAAATGGAGTTGGAGCTTGGGAAATCAATTGAATCATGTCATCAGGCGATTAACGACATAAATAAGAAGTTTGATGAGCAAAACAAGCAAATTAGCACATGCCTCATCAACATCGATAAGCTTTCAACAGAAGTAGCTAGCCTCAGGAAAGGAAATGCAGAACTGAAGGAACACGTCGAGGATATGGAGCAATACTCAAGATCGAACATGCTGGAAATAAATGGTATACCCAAAAAACAAGATGGAGATGTAACAGAAATCATTTGTAGAATAAGCGAAGCATTAGGACACAAAATAAAATCAGATGCAATCGACATTGTTACAGACTTAAACAACGAAATGAAAACCTACCTCCACCAATCATTGTTAAGTTCGTTTGTAGAACAGACAAACAAGTAATATTGAATAAAAGGAAAGTTACGAGGCAGTAGAAGCAGATGGGAGAAACAACGGACCATCCAGTCTATGTGAATAAAAGTCTAGCACCTACGCGAAGAAGGATTTTCACCATAGCGAGAGAGATCTTCAAAAGAGGCGACATCAAATACATATGGACCAAGGAAGGGAAGATTCCAGCAAGGAAAGAAGACGGAACACCAGTTATTGAACTCAAGAACAGTGAACAAGTGAAAAAGTTGAGCGTGAGAAGTGCATCAGAGCAGCCAGGTAACCAAGAAAATACAGTGTCAGTAAATAAACATGTCATCAGAGATAAGTAACAGAGAAACACCAATTATTCATCAAAATATATGCAGTCTGCGAAGTAATTTTCGATTTATTCTTAGTGCAAATGAGGAAATTAGAAAACAACCTGCTAATAATAGTTTTAACAGAAATATGGATACTAGAGAATGAAATAGACTTATATAATATAGAGGGCTATTCAGAACATGGTAATTTTAATTATAACTACAGAGCAGGAGGAACTTTGGTTTATGTTAGCAGTGAGATAACGTTCAAAACAAAGACAATAGATTTTATTTCAGCGGACTGTGTACATATATCTTGTTCATATAATAATTTTGAATTTCACTTGTTGGCTGCTTACAGGTTGCAATCAAACTCACCCAAAATATTTCTTAACGAATTAACCTTGTACTTTGAAGAAATATTCAATATTAACGAAAACAATGAGGTCCCTTTCTTTTTCACGGGAGATATGATTTGTAATATTACATTTTTTCTCGATTGGAATCGAATCTTCAATTCAAGATCTATAAAACTTTATAGTAAATATCAGAGTAATTGATATACGGACAACTTTTTGACTGAGAATTTACCGTAAATGATTGTGTTGCATGTTCCATGGTGTCACCGAGGCTGAGTTGACAGAATTAACAGGATTATTTAAATAGATATGATATATAAAAATTTAAAATAATAGTTTCAAAATAAAGTTTTATTGAGATCAAATATAAAATGTAAATTCTAAACTTGTAATTTATAATTTTTTGGTGACGTGTCCATGACGTCGACACTGGTTTGAGGTGTCTACGAAGCTTTGCTCTGTTCCTTGTAGCTAGGCTTCCTTTTTCTCTAAAAAATGATGGCTGACTGCGTGTATTCTAATTTTGTGCTCTCTGAATATTTTTCTGTTTAAGTGAATTATTAATGTTTTAAATTGAGTTTTGAACAGTTTATAGTGTTCTATTTTGTCTATAATCAATTGATTTGTGTGTCTACAAGCCTATAGCCATTGTTTTTCAACTATATAATTGGATAAGTATTTAGTTTGTAATGATTTTAGATGCTTAAGTGTGTAAGATATTGTTCTTTGTGTATTTGTGTAGTATATTGCCAAAATTCTTCTGAAGATTATAAGTTGATTTGCTCTGAAAACTGGATTTCTCATTCATAGGCGATAGATCCATTCATAGTTTATCAAGAATCTATTACGTTGGAGCTGATAACTATCCTTAGGTTAATATGTGAAAATATGCTATCCAACCGATTTAGGAGAAATTGGTAGCACGGCAAATGTTACCCCTGTGGTGGGACCGAATTACAAAATAAATATGTCCCAAATGGTACACCATGAAATCCCTGGTTATAAAAAAATATTGGTAGGATAGATGTCTTGATGGGTTATGAATGGTATACTGCTGAATGGGAGGTCAGTTCTGGAGTGGTCAAGTTTCAATGTATAGATATCAGTGCATATTACAAAATGGCAAACATTAAAAATGATCTGAATCTTATAGCATTCTTAACACAAAAGTTTGATGAGCAAAATGCTAGGTTTGATGAGCAAAATGCTAGGTTTGATGAGCTAAATGCTAGATTTGATGAGCAAAATGCTAAGTTTGATAAGCAAAATGCTAAGATTGATAATTTGAAACAAGATCAAAATGCTAGGTTTGATGATATGAAGCAAGAATTTGCTAGCATTAGACTAGAGCAGGTTAGTATGAACCTTCTATTGAAAGATGCACATGAAACATTGAAAGATAATCATGAAGATGAAAGCAAATTGAAGCAGGATGATAGTAGTGTTGAGATACAAGATCAATTATTTCAAGTTTCAGATAATGTAGGCCTAGTTAATGTTATTGAAAAAGTAAATCCTAGTGAGATAGTGGAATTGAGTAATGTAGTAGGTAGGGAGTTGTCTTTATTGAAAGTCAACAGTAAAGAAAGTAGTATTGCCAAATTGATAGTTAGGAAAACAGTAAGTAAAGTGAATGTTTACATGAGACAGGTTTCTGTAGAGGTTAGGAACAATGTAAACAAAATGAATCTTGCTTTGAATCAAGTTGATGAATTCAACTTTCAACTGAAAATTGAAAAGGTGTATGCAAAGCATTATTTAGTAAACATGACTAACTTTTGTAAGCAAAATGGCTTTGTTGAAACAAATGAACCCATGAATAAAATCATGTTCTTGAAGAAAACAAAGCACAAAGTCACCATTGATGTGTTAGTATTCAAAGGTTGTTTCAAGTTGCTTACTTACAAGATGATGACAGTGAATCACATGATGAAAGGGTATTCCCCAGCACACAATGATTAGGAATCCTGTGTCATGCCGGGATTCAGAATAGCAATGACCGTAAATACTATGTATGGTAAGAGTCCATAATTGTATCTTTTTTCTTTCCTGTAGCCTATTTTTCTTGGCCCTTAATCTTTTCAAATTTCGATTCTTTCCTGTCTTTGTGTAATGTTCAGTAAAATTCTTCTATGATGCATATCTTAACCAATCTTGTCCATAGTCATTTAATTTTGTATTTTTCTGAAATAATTTTGGAAGTTAAAATAGTAGCTTATTTTCCTAATCTTTAAATTGCTATAAAACTTAACTTTTCTAAAATCTATCAATTGTAGTGTAAATAATTGTTTGCTTGTGACATATTTTTTCATCATGTATCACTTATTTTGAAATGTGTGTTGTTTTAGGGAACTTATTACCCATTATTAATCTTTCTCTTCCTTGTATTATTTAGGAAATTTATTTACCCAATTTTCTTTTTCTCTTGTTTGTATTTTTTAGGGAACTTATTTACCCATTATCCATCTTGATCGTCTTTGTATTGTAATATTGAAATGTTTGTACTTATTATACAGTTTTCAAATTCTGAATTTATTTAAAAAATAAATGGTTCAATTTAGAACATGCTGAAATTTAATCTTATGTATAAATTCTTTTGTTATAATAATAACTTCAAAATTTTAAAGTATTAATGGATTGTGTCACCATATATATGAGATGTATTAATGAAAGTTAACTTGAATAATAATGTTTCCATTAAATAAAAACGTCTTGTCATATTATTAATTGAAATGAGTTAAAGGTTAAAATTTTTCTAAAGTTTTTGTAATTGATGTCTTTTTCTAAATTTTAAAAACTGTTTATTCTATAAATTTTGATATGATTGATTATCGTTTGAAATGGATGCTGGAGTGTATGTAGAAATTTTAGTGGGGTTTGTTGATTAGAATTTTGCTGGTATGTGATTGTTTTTTGAGATGGAAAACCATTATTGCCTAAAGAAGAAATGACCAGAAGGTTATGACTTAGAGAGGCAGTAATGAGATAATATTTTTTTGTGTTGATTACTTATGTTGATTGCCATAGATGCAAAATAATGATTAATAATGTTGATTGCCATAGATGCAGATTACTTATGAATAAATATATAAATATATTTGGGCGTGATACTTGATAGGACACTTTCATTCAAAGAGCACCTAACAAAGACAGCAGAAAAACTAAAAACCCAAAACAATATTATGCAAAAACTTTGCGGAACATCATGGGGAGCTTCAGCATCTACATTACGCTCTACAGCCCTAAGCCTTGTCTTCTCAGCTGCTGAGTACTGTGCTCCAGTCTGGATGAATAGCTCTCATGTTCATAGGGTTGATGTTCAGCTAAATAACTCAATGAGAATGATAGGTGGTGTTCTGAAATCTACCCCTGTGGAATGGCTCCCGGTGTTGAGTCACATCCCACCCCCAAATCTTCGACGCATGAATGCCCTCACTAGAGAGTACAAGAAGATACAGGAAAATCGAAGCCTGCCAATACATGAGGATATACAAGATGCCAATCAGAGCCGTCTGCAATCTCGTAAGCCACCGGTTAGGATGGCAATTACAGCCTTAGATTCAGGTTTCCGTTTAACTGAGGCCTGGCAACAAGTGTGGTCAGCAAAGCAGAACATTGACATCCCATTTGTAGCCAAAAGGCCACCAGGCTTCGATTTGCCTCGTAAAACATGGTCGGCATTGAATAGGGTACGAACTCATCATGGTAGATGTGCCTATCTGATGCATAAGTGGGGGAAGGCTGACTCCCCTTTCTGTGAGTGTGGAGCAGTCCAGACTGTGAGACACATAGTGGAGGAGTGTCCCAGATCAGCATACACGGGTGCACATGAAGATTTCCTGGTGGCTAAACCAGCATCAATAGCCTACTTAAATACCCTGGAAGCATGCCTCTAATTTCCAGGTCAAAAGTGACTAAGATATTTTCATTCGTTTTATATATGAATTTTCTATTGTTTTCTTTTTTTTTCGAATTTTGTGATCATAAATGTGTTGTGTATACTGCCATACGCTAAATAAATACTTATGAATATTGATTGCCTTTGAAGCAAAATATTATTGATGTTTTGAATGATTTCTTGTTTAATGATTGATAGTAAAGTTTTGTCATGAAATGTAGTTTGTGTTTAGAACATTGAAAAGTCGAAATAAACTATAGTATCCAACAAACGATGATTAATAATATTGAATAATTTGCTTTTTATAAAATATTTGAACAATGAATAAATGAAAATGAAATTATTTTTTCTATTGAAATTTTGTAATTGATGTCTCCAAATTTCACAATATATGTATTGCTGACTGTATAATAAGAAGTTAACAAATTTCATTTTATATTGATATATACTTAGAAATAATTTTCATGTGTATTAGATTGTATTGATAGCCTAATCAAAATTTTCTTTTTAGTTATAAGCATTTTAAGATAACAGGTACAGCATGGACATTAACATTGAAATAATTATAACGTGAATCTCGAAATCGACAACAAGTGAACGCCATGAAGAGTGTTAAGAACATTTGGGTGATTTTCGAACTAGTGTGACTCATCAATTGAATATCTACACCAATAACTACGCCAAATATCTACACTGATGCCTATGCCAATATCAACGCCAATATCTGCTCTGATGTCAATATCTACACCAATAACTACGCCAATATCTACACTAATGCCTACGCCAATGCCTACACCAATAACTATGTCAATATCTACACCAATATCAACGCCAATATCTGCTCTGATGTCAATGTCAACGCCAATATTTACACCAATAACTACGCCGATGCCTGTGCTGATGCCAATGCCAATATCTACACCGATGCCTGCACCGATGCCAATGCCTACGACAACACCAATGCCGACACCAAAGCATATGCCAATGACAATGCCAACGCTTATTGCTGACCATGTAACTCAAACTTCAACACTACCACATTACCTGGAGGTAATTGCCATCCATGTTCACGTTTGCAACTTTGAATTCAGAATAACAGTCACAGTATCATGAAAGAATTGATTCAAAAAAAAATCATCTCCTAAATTATTCCTGTATGCAGAACTCTAAACCTTGAAAGCTGAAAATATCAAAAAACCAAACCTTACCTAAATTAATCCTCACCTAAATTAATCCTGTATGCAGCGTCTATCTCTTTTCCGAAAAACAAATTACATTGTCATTTCAAGCCTGAAATGTACATTGTATAATTACAAATATGATACAAAATTTATGTGACTCTGTATCGAGTTTGGTATGCAGCCGTCTACTACAAGCATGATACAATGCTAATTGAGATGTCACCTGTATCGAGTTTGGTATGCAGCCGTCTACTACAAGCATGAGGCAATGCTAACTGAGATGTCACCTGTATCGAGTTTGGTATGCAGCCGTCTACTACAAGCATGAGGCAATGCTAACTGAGATGTCACCTGTATCAAGTTTGATATGCATCAGTCGACTACAAGTATCAGCCCAACACTACATGCATCCAGATCAGCCCAACACTATGAGTATTCAGATCAGCCCAACACTGATGTCATTACACTGGAGTCACACTTAACTGAAAATCATACTGAGTGCCTTAACGGACTGTTTTCCAAAATTTGCATCGATAAAATCAACCGCGTCAATAGTGAAAGAAATGAACATTTTTTGATTTATTGAAATTTTATGTGAAAATTAAATGTAACAATTCATCAATTCATTAAAAAAAAAATAATAATAAATTTTTTATTCAACATACAAAATTTTTTTTTGCAATAAAAATTAATTTTTCTATCTATTAAATTTATGTGCAATTTCAAAAAAAAAACTATTCTTTATATATTAAACTTTCTGTTGAGATATTTTCCTTCAAATTATAAAGCTAAATCAAAAGTAATTTTGATATTCGATACTTTGAAATAATGTTTGAAACATATAACAAATGCTATTGATGAATTTCTATAATAATTTTCAATATTATAGGACAACATGTAATGTTTTTATAGAAAAATTGTTACTGTTCTTGAATTTACAATTCCAAATTTCCATTTGGGTCAATGTAATTTTTTTTCTTTGAATTTTCAAACAGTAAAATTTTTTATGTCAAGAGGGGGGTATTTGTAATATTACATTTTTTCTCGATTGGAATCGAATCTTCAATTTGAGATCTATAAAACTTTATAGTAAATATCAGAGTAATTGATATACGGACAACTTTTTGACTGAGAATTTATCGTAAATGATTGTGTTGCATGTTCCATGGTGTCACCGAGGCTGAGTTGACAGAATTAACAGATAAATGGATTATTTCAATAGAGATGATATATAAAAATTTAAAATAATAGTTTCAAAATAAAGTTTTATTGAGATCAAATATAAAATGTAAATTCTAAACTTGTAATTTATAATTTTTTGGTGACGTGTCCATGACGTCGACACTGGTTTGAGGTGTCTACAAAGCTTTGCTCTGTTCCTTGTTCCTTCCTTTTTCTCTAAAAAATGATGGCTGACTGTGTGTATTCCAATTTTGTGCTCTCTGAATATTTTTCTGTTTAAGTGAATTAATTATGTTTTAAATTGAGTTTTGAACAGTTTATAGTGTTCTATTTTGTCTATAATTAATTGATTTGTGTGTCTACAAGCCTATAGCCATTGTTTTTCAACTATATAATTGGATAAGTATTTAGTTCGTAATGATTTTAGATGCTTAAGCGTGTAAGATATTGTTCTTTGTGTATTTGTGTAGTATATTGCCAAAATTCTTCTGAAGATTATAAGTTGATTTGCTCTGAAAACTGGATTTCTCATTCATAGGCGATAGATCCATTCATAGTTTATCAAGAATCTATTACATTGGAGCCGATAACTATCCTTAGGTTAATAGATGAAAATTTGCTATCCAACCGATTTAGGAGAAATTGGTAGCATGGCAGAATATAGATCTTTTCCAGAACACCAGAATTATTGACGATTACAAATATCTAATGAACAGTTTTGGATTTGACTCACTCAATACTGATTACACTCACAGGTCCCGATTTTCCAACTCTTTAATAGATCATCTTTACCTGAAATCTGGCAAAAATAGAACAAATATGAATGAAATTAATCTAATTCCAGAAATACTACATTTAGATATAACTGATCACAGTACAATCATACTTCAAGTTGAAGGATTGAAGAGATCCAACAAAGAAGCAGATACAAATTATAAAAAATATGCCTAATCAATTACGGGAAGTTGAATAATATTTTATCGTCGATTGATTGGGATAGAGAAATACCAGCAGTATTGGTTGATGAGGGATGGGAAAATTTCATTGACATTTAAAAGCGCTATCAAAGATTCACACCTTCTTTGAAAAAATAATTTGACACAGAAATTCAGGTTGCCATGGATAAATGGCATAAGCATCTGATCAAGCAAATGAACTTAAGAAATGAGTTATACAAGAATGTAATCAAACAACCTAATAATGACGACTTAAAACAAATATACATTATATTCAAAAATAACTTACGTAATAAACTGAGAGAAAGAAAACATTATTATTATTCAAAACTGTTCAGAGAAAGCCGGGGAAACATTAGAAAGACGTGGAAAACAATTGACGCGTTAATAGGATTGAACAAAAATAAAGAACCACTAAAACTTATTGTTGATTAGCAGGGAAATATCATACATGATGGTAATAAAATTTCTAATTCGTTTAATTGTTATTTTCTAAATGTTGTGAATAAAATGAATGATGAATTAGAACAAACCACATTGCAAACCAGGGAAGAGTCTGCTAGAATATCAAAAATAAGGTTTCCATACAAATCTCCAACTAATTAAATTTTTCTCCACCCTACAAATCTGGAGGAAGTAGCAAGTATAATAAGAAAATTTGAAAACAAATCTCCACTAGGTGTTGATGGAATAAGCACAAGCATGATTAAAAAAAACTTACATGAATTATTTGAACAAATTAACCGATCTAATTAACCTGAGTATTGTCAAAGGAAAATTCCCAAGCATGTTCAAACACAGCGTAGTTATACCTATTCCTAAAAAGCCAAATTGTAAAAACATAGATCAGTTCCGCCCAATTTCACTTTTACCGTTTTTTTTCCAAGATTTTAGAAAAAATATTCAAGATTAGACTTGAAAACTTTAAAAAAAATAATAACTTTTTTAGTGATAACCAATATGGTTTCCGTGAAGGAATAAGTACAGAAGTGGCTATTGAAAATCTTATTTCAAAAATAAATGACAGTTTTAGTGTTAATAATAAGTGTGCAGCTCTGTTTCTTGATATCTCTAAAGCATATGATGCTATTGATAAAAACATGCTTCTAAGAAAACTTGATTTATCAGGAGTAAGAGGAATTGCTAATGATTGGTTAAGATGCTACCTATCTAATAGGAGTCAAAGGGTCAGAATTAACAATACGTTGAGTGAACCCGGGGACATTACCATAGGTATTCCTCAAGGATCAGTGTTATCAAATACTTTATTCCTGGTCTTTATTAAAGATTTGACGGATGGTGACTTACAGGGAAAGATTATATCATTTGCAGACAATACAGTTTTATTTTATTCGGCCAAAACAAATCAAGAACTTAAAAATAAATTAGAAATGGATCTTAAGCACCTTAGGTGGTAGTTTTGCGAAAATAAATTAACTATCAACACAGACAAATCTAATATAATAAAATTTAATCTTCAAAACACGGATCAGGAGTTAACTAGTATTTACTTCCATAAATTAGATTGTGCGCAACAGGCGAATAATATATTGTGTAACTGTGAAACAATAAAACAAGCACGTACAGTTAAGTATCTGGGCCTCATATTGGATAGTAGGCTCACTTAGTCAGATCATGTACAGAAGATGAAAAATGAGTTATTTGTATACAAAAGGAAGTATTACCTCAGTCAGTTATGTCCAAAAGAAGTATTGTTACAATTATACAATGCAATTATTGGTTATAGAATAAATTATGGAATAATATGCTATGGGAGTGCATACAATGTTCATATTGAACCTGTGATTACTGGTCAGAAACATATATTAAAAATAATTTGTAATAAACCTAAACAATATAGTTCAATGATGCTCTTCAGAGAACTATCAATATTACCAATGAGACATTCTTTTCTTTTCAAAGCAATGCTGGATTTAGCTGAAAATAATTTCGATACTCAACAGATGAGAGAAAGAATAAACCTCAGGATTTACAGGACATTAACCTCCCAAAACCAAGATTAGAACATTCCAGACAACACTTCAAATACATAGCTATAAAAATATTCAATGCACTTCCAGTAACAACAAGGAAAATAACGTCACATCAGTTATTTAGAAAAGAAATCAAGAAATTCATTTTACAACTAGACAACGCAAATGATTTTTTTACTAAATTAATATAGGTCTAAATTTAGTATAATTTACACATTACACGACATGAACACTGCAACAATCAAAGATCATTGAACTCACAAATCCCGTCCGGTATATGCTAAACAGTAAGACAGTATTAAATTTCAATCACTGTCTCTTTCTCCAAAACACATTCATTTATGGTCTAATTACATCAACACTTTGAAAAAAATGAAACGTTAACTATGAATAAAATTGAACTAAATATGAAAAAAAAACAGCAACCACTCCATACATAGTTTTAATTTTGTGTGTGTGTGTGTGTGTGTGTGTGTGTGTGTGTGTGTGTGTGTGTGTGTGTGTGTGTGTGTGTGTGTGTGTGTGTTGAAACAAGGTATAATACGGGGAGACAATCAAGTATACACAGCACATTAAGGGGAGGTGTGTACACTAAGGGGAGACCCCGTATTGTCACTGCTCAATTTTAGTAAAAATCACTTCTACATGCTTAAAACCATGTGAAAACGTAATAAAAAAAATCTCCTCATTTTGTTAGTACTTCACCTAATTGGGATACACTCCAGTTCCCGAAATTGCCACCACGTTGTGCTACGATCGCTAATACACACTCACACAAAACTTATTTACGGATTGAGCATACAATGCGGGCTACTTGCATATCCCTGCAAATCTCCATTGTCTCCTCCACTGTTCGAAGTAACTGGTTTGCTATGGGATTTGCCGTGACTCATTGATTCACAGCTTAGCGAATTCATAGTTTCTTTTTCTGTTCATTCACTTGTGACATGAGAAGGGAGCGAGGATACATGCTTGCAGAATGTATTGTGGTACTGATTTTCTAGTTATTTGGTACAAATAGTCTGTAAATGATGATTCTTCACAAAAAATACCCTCTGCTAACCTCACAGTCTTTGAAAATACCTGTTTTTCTCCATATAACTAAAAAACCATTCATAGTGAAAAAATCCAGAACCGTTTCCAAGAGTACAAAATCCTCTACAATTCAACGCCAAATTAGGTTCATCACAATCAATTGTGACTGAGACATGATTCTTGGAAACACAATTTCCCGCATTGAATTTGGGCTATTGCTAGAATGATGGGAATGGGAGGTTTGTTAAGATTCAAGAATAGCACGTCAGTAAGTTTATATTCTCGAAGAGGCTTCACTGAGAATTCACTTACTGATTTACAGAAATGTAAAAAGTTGGTAACCCAACATTTTATCTCAAGACCAGGATAGCCTATGATAAAATGAAATTTGTCTCTTTGCTTCTCCCCATATTGCAATTTCCTTCTGTGTCTGTCAATATCCTTGCGAAAACTGTCTTGTGAACCTTAGATTGAATATTTTACTTGTGTATCATATGCTCACTTCGTGTGGAAAGACTTTGTTCCAGAGAAAAGATTCAGTAGTCATACCCTGGCTCAAAAAAATTGTAGTCAAGGCATTCCAAAATGATTTATCTTTGAGAAAATGAAGAATGAGAAATCAGAGCAGTGAGTCCTTCCAGTTCATATCATAATCCAATTTGGGTAGGTGAAAGTTTCTCAATAATGCACCATAAAATGGAGTACGGTAATCACTATCAGAAAGATATAGCAGTTCCGAAATCTCTATTTTTTCAAATGAGCACAAATAGCAAAAACGCAATGTAGACCAGGGGCTCCCCAAAAAAATGTTTCTACGGACTCCCTCACCTACCAGCAATGTCGAGGATCAACTCGCGATTTTGAGTTGGGAGGCACTGTGAAACGTACAATTTCTTGAATCCCAGTACTGAGTAGCTTATATCCATACGAGTAGATAGTTATATGACAATACTACCCCACTTATGGAGCGATCAAATTTGCAAAAAATTATATGTTATTTTCAATCAAATTTCATCAAATTTAGTCTAATTTTAATGAAATTTAATAAAATATTGATAAATTAATAAAATTCAAGTAAAAAATTAATAATTTTTCAATCATAAAAATACTGTTAAGTATCAGAAAATTTTTTTGGAGTGACTTATTTTTCAACCAAAAATTGGAAAATATCATTGAAATTTAATAATTGAGAATCATTATAAATTTTAAAAAATTATGAAAATTCTCTCATTTCTAATATAGGATATTTATCATCATCTAAACCTAATAAAACTAATTTTATTTTAAGTTGATTAAATTCTTTAATAGATTTTTCATCAAACATTTCTAAATACTTTTTTGGTAAATATGTTATAAATTCTTCTAATTCAACTGACATGAAACATAATTCTTTCATTAATTAAGATTCATGAATAAATTATTATTAATTAATTAATTAAGATTCATGAATAAGGTTGATGTTATTAAATCTAATTTAAATAAATCTAATTTATTTAACTTAAAAATAGGATCTAATTCATGAACTCAATTAATCTAATAATATTCTTAAGATTTATCATTTTTAAAGAATATTTATCAAGAAATTATAACAGAATAATTTTTTCAAATACCTTAAATTTTTTTCTTATAAATAGTAATTGAAAATCATGAGTGATCAAAATAAAATCTATTGTAAAATTTGTGATGTTAATTTCACAAATAATTATAATTTTAATAGACATTTAAAATCTAAAAAGCATCAAGTTAATTCATCTATAAAATATAAAAAAGTCTTAGAATTAAAGAAATGGGCTGAAATGAATCATATTCATGATTATGATAGATTAAATGAAAAAGCATTATTAAAAATTAAAGAGGATTTTAAAATCAATGAAGATAATTATCAAATATTAAATTTTGAAGAACTTAAAGATATTGGAAAGAAATATGATGTTAATAATTTAAATAATTTAAGTAGAGAACAACTAATTAATAGATTGGAAAAAATTAAAAAAAATCCAAAAATTTTAAGGTTAAGAATATAAATTATATTAAAAATTAGCTGAAGAAAATAATATTAAAACAAATAATAAATCAAAGAAATATTAATAAAAGAATTAGCTAAAAATATAAATGAATCATCAAATAATTATATAGTGGATATTAAAAATATAAATTCTAAGAATGATTTATCCAATAAATATACACTTTAAGTTTCTCCTGAAAGTAATAATATTAAAAATTATTTAGAAATTTGTAGAAAAGATTTAACATCAATAATTGAAGAAAAATTTAAAATTCATAAAAGTATGAAAGGTCAATTGAATCTAGGTTGCACTTATGAAAGAAATTCTCCAACAGATAATACAATTCAAAAAACCATAAAATATTTTCCAGTAATACAGATCATATTTTAGATATAAATGAATTTATTGATAAACAATTTGAGAAAACTATTTTAAGAGAATCACAACATCAACCTAATGCAGGATCTGGATGGTCATTAGCTAGTTGTGATAAATTAATTTTAAAATTGAATAAAACAAATCATTAAATGCAGGATCATATATTGATTTACCAGAAAAAATAAAATAAAAAAGCATGTATTAATTTTATAATAAGGATAATTATTGTTTTATTTATTCAATTAGATGTACAATAGATATTTTTAATAAAAATAAATCACATCATCCAGATAGAACTACACAGTATATGAAATACATTCATGATGATATTTTTAAAGGATTAGAAGTTCCAATATCATTAAAAGATATTAGAGTTTTTGAAAAAAGAACTTTTAATAATTATCAAAATTATCCAAAATTGTCAATTAATGTTTATACAATTGATACAGAGAATGAAAACATAATACCATTACAAATTTCTGAAATTCATGATTCTGAATTAGAAATTAATTATTATATTTTAAAAAAGATAACAATTCTCATTATTGTTTAATAACTGATATGAGTAGATTAGTAAGTAAACAAATATCAAACCATGATGGTAAATTATTTATTTGTAGAAGATGTTTATCACATTTTCATTCAGAATATAAATTGGATGAACATTTAGAATTTGTAAAAACTTTGAAGCAGTTAAACCTATTATGCCAAAAGAAGGATCAACAGTTTATTTTAAAAATTATAATAAAAAATTTGAACATCCATTTGTAATTTATTTAGATTTTGAAAGTATATTACAAAAAATTGATCATTGTAAAAATAATCCAAATAATTCTTCTACAACTAAAATTCAAAAACATATTCCATATTGTTTTACAATTATTTAGTTAATAGAGCAGAAAATATTTTTATAAACCAATTTGTTATAGAGCTAAAATAAGATGAATTAGAAAAAATTCCAGAATATTTATTTGAAAATTTAGAAAAAATTGCTAAAAAAATAGCATACAAATATAATTCTGAAATCAAATTCCAATGGAATTAAATAAATATGAAGAAATAAAATTTCAAAAAACTAAAATTTGTCATATTTTTGAAAAACCTTTTAATGATGATATAAATTATGAAAAAGTGAAAGATCATTGTCATCCAAGTGGAAAATATAGAGGTGCAGCACATAAAAGTTGTAATTTGAATTTTAAACTTCCACAAACTATACCTATTTATTGTCATAATATGAGTGGATATGATACTCATTTATATATTAGAGAGTTATCTAAAAAATATAAAAGGTAGATCTTATAGCTAATACTGATGAAAATATTTAATTATTCTATTAATTCAGGATATGGATATGAATTTGGTGAAGATAATAAACCAAGAAAAAATATAAAATTTTCATTTGTTGATACATTCAGATTTATGGCTTCATCAATTGAAAAATTAGCAAAATCACTAAAAAAAGAAGATTGTAAGCATATAAATAATTTTATAGAAAATGGAAAAGTTTTAAATGAGATTATTAAAAGAGAATATGATGAAGATCAAATTTTTAATATTAAAATATGATGAAAATGATGATGTTGGATATATTTTTGAAGTAGATTTAAAATATCCAGAAAAATTGCATGATAATCATAAAGATTTACCTTTAGCTCCTGAACATTATAAAAAAAGATTATGTACAACTCTTTATGATAAAAATAATTATGTTGTGGACATTAGAAATTAAAATATTATTTAGAGAAAGGTATGATTTTAGAAAATATTAATAGAGTTATAGAATTTAAACAAAGTAGTTTTATGGAAAAATATATAAATTTCAATACAAATATGAGAGCTAAAAGTAAAAGTGATTTTGAAAAAGACTTTTATAAACTTATGTGTAATAGTGTATTTGGAAAAATGATGAAAATGTAAGAAATAGATTGGAAATAAAATTAGGTGATGAAGAATCGTCATATAAATTTTCTAAAAAATCTAATTTTAAAGGATTCAAAATATTTGATGATGATTGTATTGCTACACATTTTCATAAACAAAAGGTTAAATTCGATAAACCAATTTATTGGATTTCCAGTTTTAGATTTATCTAAATTATTAATGTATCAATTTTATTATGATAAAATTAAAAAATATGATCCAGATGCTAATTTATTATACATGGATACAGATAGTTTCTTTTTAGAAATGAGTAAAGATCCTTATGAAATAATAAAAATAATCAAGAAGAATTTGATACAAGTGATTATGATAAGAATCATGAATGTTATAATGATAAATAAGAAAGTAATTGGAAAATTTAAAGATGAATTGAATGGTATACCTTTAGAAGAGTTTTGTGGATTAGATCTAAATGCTATAGTTATATGTTTTCAAATAATAAAAATGAAGTAAAATGTAAAGGTATAAAAAATGTTTATTAATGAATAAAAATATAAAATTAGATGAATTAGATGAAAATACTAAAAATAGATACATAAAAATGGAAAATTTTAAGAAATGTTTTTTTGAAGATAAAGTAGTGTATAGGAAATGAATTGTATTAGAAGTTATAAACATGAATTATACACAATAAGTTTGAATAAATTAGCTTTAAGTTCAAGATGAAAAACGATACATATTAAAAGATAAAATAAATACTTACCATGGGGTCATAGAAATATAAAATAATAATAATTTAAAAAAAAAAATGGAGGAATAAATTTTTAAAAAATAATTTTTTAATAAAATGATTTTTTTCAAAAAAATTAATATTTTATCATCTGAATATATAAAATTTTTTACCTATAAATAATGGATTCAATATTTTTTATCCCCATTATGAAATCAATTTCAAACATTTAGATATTGAATCTTAAATGAATGTTATGATGTATCACAAGAATTTAGATATTATGTGAAACTGACTATTTAGAAAGATATAATAATATGATAAGAAAATTTTTATATCTAATAGAGATACTTTAAATGAAACATTTTTAGTAAATTTCAAGATTATATAGATTGGGGTCAAATTTTTAATATATTTAAAACCAAATTATCAAATTCATATTTGATAATTTAAAAGGTGAAATTATAGATGAATATTTAATATATTAAGAAATTTTTTATTCATTCGATTTTGATCAGAAGACTCAGATTATGATGAATATTTGCTTTTTAGATTAATGATGAACTTTTAAACCAAATCCTAATTTTCTTTTAGCCCACATTGTAGGAGCAATAACTAAATCCATAACTCTTTCATTTAAAGTAGCATCTTTTGAAAATAAACGATTTAAAGCTTGATCTTCTAATTTTTTATCAGCTATCCACTTTGTTCTGGAGTTCTATATTTGAATAAAATATATCATGTTCCTTACAAAATCATCAGTTGGATTAATTCCTTTATCACCCCTTTCTAATCTTTCTTTAAGTTTTGTTCCGGACCAAAGAAATTGCACCTGGATATGGAACTCTAAAGGTAAATTATTTATAATATCATTAACTAAACCAGATCCTATAACATTTTCAGGTAATAAAGACATACATCTAATTAATATTTAGTACTATTGGTGTATCTATTATTTCTGTAAGTATATCATTCATAAATTTAACTAAAGACATTTTTTCATTATGAAAACATTTATTTCCAGCATTTCTTGAGCTGAAATATAATTAAGTCTTTTAACTAATTCATTTAAATTATTTACATATCTATATTCAATTGGTTTATTATTAAATTCTAATATTCCAGATCCTTTCTGATTAATAAGTTCTTCCCAAATATTTTAACTAATTTCCATTTTCTACCTTTACTTGATTTTGTTTTCTACTTTTTGGATCATTATTTGAAATAGTGAATAAGTTTTTATCATAATGTTCTTATAATTATTCCAATCATCATTTGTAAACATTATATTATGTTCTAAATATCATTTCTAGTTAAAGTCTCCATAAACCTTCTGTACCTTTATATTTTTCTTCATTTTCATTATATTTTATTATATATCATCTATATCAACAGTCATAGGATAATTACCAATTTCCATTCTTCAATATCTTCATCATAACAAATACCAATTGTTTATCATGTGCTCTTGGTAAAAATTTTGAAGCAATGATCCAATATTAATAAGAGATGATTCCATAATTTTTTTCAAAGATTTATTAGTTTTAAAAGTTTCTTTTTCAGTGTTTATTGGATCTTCAATTGTAGATGTAGATTCATTATAATGAAAATAATTTTCATCTTCATCTTCAAATTGGATTTTTTTAAATGGAGTACTAACTATTTTTGGATTAAAATTTGAATATCTTTTGAATTTTCAACTCATGAATTCTATTTTCTTTTAAAGCTTTAACTATTGGTTCATATTTTTTTCTCTTTCTTTTAATTCTATTCCTTCACGAATATGATGTGATTTAATTCATCTTTAATTTTTTTTTCTAAATTATGAACATGTTAGCTTCTGATAATGTAATTTCATCTTTTTCCTTATTCATTATTGATTCATTAAATTCTAATCCATTATATGGATCTTTTTTAATAAGTTTACTTTTTGTCTAATTTTATCTCTTTCTTTTATTTGTTCTTTTTCACCTTCTTTGAATCTTTGTAATAATCTTTTCCAATTTGATTTCACTTTTCCAAATCTTCATTTTTTAGATTCTTCATTTATAAATAACAAATTAATTATTATTTAAAAAAAGTTAAATAAATGTTTTAAACGTTATTTTTTATAACGTTAAATGTATGTTTTAGAACGTTAATTTTTTATAACGTTAAATGTATGTGTTAGAACGTTATTTTTTATAATGTTAAATGTACGTTTTTTTATTTAATATATCATTTTTCAACATTAGTTTATATTTTCCATCGCATTATTTTCTAGTCATATCTATTGTAATAAATCCATAAGGTTCATCCAACATTTTTTACATAATTTTGAAATTTATCAAAACTCATCTCTGATCCTACATAATCATCATAAATTCATTTAGTATAATATTTATTTTGTCTAAAAATAAATAATAAATTTACATTATTTCTTATAACTCTTAAATCTAAATGACTATAACTTTGACTTAAATAGATACATG